>NC_030437.2:3615000-3877500 GCF_001660625.3 Ictalurus punctatus
ACACACACACCATACTGTATTTATAAAACTGTCATGCTAAATTTCTTCAAACCACTTGATGACTGTAAATATAGATCATGGAGTCCCCCAGATGTTTTCGCCTTTTCGCCAATATCAGAACCCTGACGAATGAGACACTCATTCGTCAGAAATGAAAAAAAACACAGAACATGTTTTCCACCCAGCTCACGTTAAGATTGATCTCTGATCAGCCATGAGAGAATGAGCAGCTTTTCCAAACACCTGCGGTCAGGTGGAGACGCTTCCCACCGGTAGCTGTTAGCGCTGGTGCCAAAATGAGTGGGAACCTGTTTCCAGTCCAAGTCAGATTATAAATCTTTCATCTCCTCAAGGTCACGCACATGTTTTCCATCCTGACGAGTAGGTTGGATTCATTCTCAGTCAGGTGGTACTGTGTATGAATGCTCAGCAAGAGGCCTGAAATCAGACGTGAACCTGCTGCATCAGAATGAAACATGGAGAGTGGAAATTGTGTTTGAAAAAATTTACCACAATTAATTTCAGTAGATTGTTGCTAATGTTAGCATTCTAGTGAAATACCATTCATCTTAACAATTTATCATTCTATACTCTTAACATATTACTGCCCTAATATAAGTGCAAACGTGTAGGAATGTTTTCCCCTCCGTTTAAAAAAAAAGTAACACGAACCACACTCCTTTTCTAGTCCTTACTTACAGATTACATCGATGTTGAGTGTATTTGGGTCTTTATTATTATTATTTTTATTATCATTATTATTTCAAATCATCAAGTTGTATTGCACTTGTGCATCGAATAAGGATGTGGCCCTGTAGAAATGCAGTGGAACATTTTAGCTACAACAATGTTGTAGATTTACTTTTAAAATATATATACAGTATCTCACAAAAGTGAGTACACCCCTCACATTTTGTAAATATTTGATTATATCTTGCAATGTGACAAAAGTTCTTTGCCATGAGGTGCCATGTTGAACTTCCAGTGACCAGTATGAGGGAGTGTGAGAGCGATGACACCAAATTTAACAAACCTGCTCCCCATTCACACCTGAGACCTTGTAACACTAACAAGTCACATGACACCGGGGAGGGAAAATGGCTAATTGGACCCAATTTGGACATTTTCACTTAGGGGTGTACTCACTTTTGTTGCAAGCGGTTTAGACATTAATGGCTGTGTGTTGAGTTATTTTGAGGGGACGGCAAATTTACACTGTTACACAAGCTGTACACTCACTACTTTACATTGTAGCAAAGTGTCATTTCTTCAGTGTTGTCACATGAAAAGATATCAAATATTTACAAAAATGTGAGGGGTGTACTCACTTTTGTGAGATACTGTATATATATTAAAAAGCCTCAAGTGAAAACAACGCTCTCCCTCTCTCTTTTAAATGCGCACGCTCCAGCAAATGCGCATTGTCTCTCATTTAAAAGACTGGCATAAAGTTGGTTTGATGTTGGACGTTCATAGATTTGCGTAAATTAAGGGACCGTCTCTAAAGTTACACGTTTCTAACTTCAATAGCATTTGAAAGGAATGACTTACAGTCATATAACCAACTGGAAAGAGTTCAACGAGGTGTCAGCTATAACGGACACCTCTTAGATTTTTGATTTTTAATAAAATAAACTATTAAATCATATTTAAATTAGATATGAATTTCACTACCGAATGGGCCAATACACAAAATATGCCATAATTTAAAGCTCAATAGCATTTGAAGGGAATGATGTACAGTCACACAACCAACTGTAAAGTGTTCATCTAGGTGTCAGGTATGACGCACAACTTTTAGATTTTTGATATTTAACCCTACAATGCATCAACCAAAAAAACATTCACGAATGTGTAAAGGGGGTCAAAATGACCCATACTGGATTGAATGGTTTTCTTAAAAAAATAGATGTCCTATTAATGAAGTTTTATATATATATATATATATATATATATATATATATATATATATATATATATATATGCATATGCTATTTATATACACACACACACACACATACATACATACATATATATTTTTCTCCTCGTGCGCATTTAAGAGAGAGAGAGAGAGAGAGAGAGAGAGAGCTTTGTTTTCGCTCGAGGCTTTTTAATGTCGCGGGTTGAAGCCACGCCCCCTGTGGGACCATACTATTGTACACACAGTGATTAGCGCGTGCTTTAGATACACTTAGTGATACAGTTACTCAGCGCAGAGAGGCTCTTTACAGCATCAGTACACACACACACACACACACACACACACACGTCGGAGAAGCTGAGGATCCGGACTGTTGCGTAATAAACACCGAGAGAAGTTCAAGAGGAAGCGGGTCAGTCCATAGAAGACTTTTTCTAAATCAAAATACTTTGTTAAAATAGTTTTGTTTGTGTGTGTGTGTGTTTGCGCGCGCGCGTTATATGCACGCGTTAGGCTACGTGTGTGCGTGCGTGTGCGCGTGAATGAGAAACCTCTGATTTGAACTGCGCGCGACGCCTATTTTGCCTAATCTGAATATATAATTTTCACTCCAACATGGGCATGTTTTTTTTTTATTATTATTATTAATTTTTTAGAACGCTTTAAGACGCGTTCATGATGTGTCGAGCTGTGAGGGAACTCTTACTGTTTCATCTTAAAGACTAACACCTGTTATTGGCTTCAGTTATACTTTAGATTGCTAAAAAAATAAAATAAAAAAAAAATCTTGAGGAGTTGAAGAATCGTATTGGTTTTAATGGAAACTGTAATGGTCCCTGTGGGTCTCTACTGGTCATTTGTTGCCTGCTATTGGTGGCATGTTATATCTAGTGGATACCATTAAGGACCAATAATGGTAATGGTTTTAATGGTTAGCTGATGGTTTGTAATGGTATTTGTAGTGGAAAGCATTAGAATTTCTGTGATGGTGTCTATTGTTTGTTTGTTTTTGTTTTTAGCATGGTGGAATGAGCATAGGAGAGTGTTTATTATTACAGCAGCAGCTCTTGGGTATAAATGTACAGTATCCAGGCGAGATTATGCACTGAAGCCAGGGTGAGATTTGGGAATAAACTTTTTTTTTTTTTGTCGAGGACGAGGGGGAGGGGTGGGCTTCAATGCTAATTACGAACGAGGGGTTCTTGTTTAGGAAATGTGATTTGACATTGTGTCCCTAATGAGTCCTTTGGGACCTTTTCTTTTTCCTTAGGACTGGGTTTGAAACGCTGAGTGTTTCTCTCAGAATGTATGACAGAAGAGAATGAAATATTTATACATTTATATATTATATTTATCACAGCTCTGTAGAGTTCTCGGTTCATAATTATAACTGGTTATATAATTGTTGATATGGTGCGTAAGATTTTCTAAGGAGTTTAGGAAGGAGCTTTCCAGTGTCAGTGTGTTAGTGTTAGTAGGTGTGCTGACACGGGGAAAACCTTTTGGTTAGAGCAGGTTGTTGTGTTCCAGTTTCTCAGTAACATGATGTAACAATTCCAAGGCAGTCTACTCAAGAAAGCAACAACAACAACGGCAAAAATAATAATAAGAAGAAGAACAACATGTCTAAGCAGAGGTGAAAACTCCCGTAGCTTTTCAACTCATTCTGTGCTCTCCGTTTCTTTTCTTGCTCATGAGCACGTACCCCTTCATCTCACTGCTGGAGAGACGGAGAGAAAGTGAGCGAGTGAGAGAAAAACACACAGATAGGTGTCAGGTGTGCCATGTTAATCAGCTCACCCACGTACTGAACCCTGCTTCTGTAGAGTCTTGCTAAACCATACTCTCTCCTGCTACACATGATAAGCAGCGTTTTTGTCTTCTTATAGAAAAAAGAGAGGGTTTATAGCTGTTCTAGCATAAGTGATAACAGGAACTTGTTTTACAGACGTTCCACGACATTCATCGTAACTACGAATGGACCGAAGGTATGATGTGTCACTCTTTAATTAATAAGCAGTTGTAATTGTTGGCAAATTTCTGTGGTTGTTAGAGGAATAAAATATGTCAGGGCATGTTATAGGAAATGTTTCAATTTTGAGTGGCAAAAAGTACATCCGTTTTTATACTTGCTATAGTTGTACTTCCTATAACAGCACACCCGAAGGTGAATTATACATAAGCTTTCAACTGAGTAGCGAAGCAGCACTGATTAATACCAGGCTGTATCATTTTCATTATGTGTTCTTTTACTTAGTTCCCTAGAAGTTCTACTGACTTGGGGTTGCTGGCCCCCTACTAGTCGCTCTTGAGTTTATTTGGGAGATTTGTCTCAACTTCTCTGTCTGTTTTTATGGAGTCGTGCGCTGATGCATTTAGACAGCTTGCGAATCAAACATGACCCTAGTTCAGGGTGATGTCATGGCATGTGGCTGAAGCCCGACATGAAACTTAGACTTGACTTAAATACAAAACTCAAGTTTCAGACCATGTTTTTGTTACATTTTTTCCCCCAGTCATTTTCACCAGTTCTCTTTAAAACACTGAGCAGACTACCATTTGGGACAAAGCCTGGAGGAGTCCATTCAGCACTTCTGAATGTGTTTATTGTGTGTTGGTTCATCCTGTTTAGTATTCAGATTCACAGTCATGACCAGCTGCAACCAGCACAAAGCCCCCAGTGAGGATACTCTCAAGTCTTAAAGTGTCACCGATGTGGACAAAACAACTACATTATAATAGATCTCAGTGTAATTTTGGGTTTTGCTTTCGGTATTAATAGTGTTCTGTTATAATATCTGCTACGACATGAAATGTATTCGGACGCTTCAGTAGCATTGCAACTAATAAATTATTTAGTTACTGCCAGATGTTGTTTGTTAAGTTCACCTAAATGATTGGATGGTTATACCACCTAATACATTTTTTTTTATTCTAAGAGGCAAAATTGGCTAAAATGCATTTTATTTTGCGGCACTAAAAATTAGAGGTTGACCGATTGATCAGTTTTACAGATTCATCGGCACCGGTAACCAATTGCTGGAACGGTCCTTTATTGGCCAAAATCCACACCGATAGTTTTTCCACGGGAGCGGCTGAGAAGGGTCCTCCGTCATTATACAGTACGACAGCGGCCACTAGAGGCAAAATAAAAACTATCACTGACCAATTTTGTTGTGTCATTTGAAGTGGTTTTTTTAATTCATTTTGGATGCATATATTTTATTTACTAAATAAATATTTACTTAATATTCATTAATAGTTTATATATATATATATATATATATATATATATATATATATATATATATATATATATATATTTATATGGGTCGACCTCTATTAAAAATATCTTCACATACTGTAGCAAAATGGACATCAGTTCAGTTTGTAGTCAGATACCTGCTGTCCATGAAGGTCTTGCACTGTCACACTGTTACATCATCATCATCATCATCATCAATAACCTAAAAAGATACAAACGACCAAATATTTTTTTTCATGAGAACATGAGTGAGTGAATGAATCAGCGATTATTTTTAAGTGTACTTCAAAACAAACTTGTTCATCCTGTAAAGTCTCTGTAGATCTGTATTCATGTGACCCGAGTCGTTTGAGTTGGACTTTGGACTGAAGCACACTTTTCTGATCAGTTTCGCCCCTCTTTCCAAAATTGCAAATTGCGAAATTAAATCATAAGGAAGAAAAATAATCAACTGGGTGGTGTGATGTGGCCTGAGGCAAAGCCAAGTTAATGCTACTACTCCAACAACATTCTTTCCGCATGTCCCGATGTGTTTTATTCCTCTCATACCACAGCAATTGTATCTGTTTATAGTAGCATTTAATGTCGTGGATCGTCCATGAAACAATTTAGGTCCTGTTACCACTCACACTATAGTCGCTATAAACAGCCTCTAACACCTTCTGACCAATCCGAATCGAGCATTTTATTTTTGAACATGCTTTCCAGCGATGAAGGTCACTGAGTAAATAATATATTAAAACTCGCATGTTAAAATTCACTTGACTCACATCAGAAAGCCCAACCCACACCACAACCACGGTCTGAATGAGCTTTCTTTTCCGACTGAATGTGTTTTGGTTTTGTAAATGCCATATATTATTCAGAACGCCAACCTCCCTGGAATTACGTTTCATGACTCATACTTGAAAATTTCTAGCAATTATAATGACTACAATAAAATCAATAAAGACTCTTCACTGTGTAAACACAAAGTAGATATGACACGCTGGGTTTTATTTTTTTTTTCTTCCACTCTGGTTCCGTTTCGCCCAGATTGTCATCATGCTGAACTTACACAATTGTTACACAGCTGACTTCACTTCTGCCATTTTCATCTCCGAGCCTCTGAACTCATTGGTGTGTGAAAGAGTGATCGTCCTCAATCTTCCTCCTGCCTCATCTCATCACAGACTCTGCAATAACAGTGCAGGGTGTGAAATTGGAGCTGGGGCGAGAGAGGAATTGCCCCGAGACCTGGCGCGATGCCTGTGATTGAATCTTATTCAGCCTCGTAAGCATGAAAAATTCTCGATGCAAACATTAACCTGCAGTGAAAATGGATTCAGTGTATCAAAAATCCATCCTTCTTCATTTAGCCCGTCGCTGAGCCACAGTTTTGTTTACTTTGCGAAGGACGGAGTTTAGTGTCCAGCTGCGTAACGAGTGTTTAATGGCAACTTCAGTGTATCTGCTTTCCCAGTGGCTCACTGAATTATCTTCAGCGGAGGCTTTATGAGAGTTGGTCTAGAAACAGCACAACAACCGACACACATTAAAAACTCGTCAAGAAACTGATGTCACATCGGAATGCAATCATTATAGATGATGCAGCTGTTTAATAACGACGTAGAGAAAACGCTTTCTGCTTTCAGTGTCACGTGCATATGCACAAGACGTATGGCAATTACCTGAACAACATATCTTACAACGTAGACAATATGCTTAACACGTGCCACTTTACTGTTGTGGAATTTTACACAATATGGTCAGATGTGACTTTGTATTTTTGTATATAGCAGGCAACAGACTGGAAACAGACACGGCCCTCTGTCCCAGTCAGTCCCAGCAAAGGAGGCGTGGCTTCTGTGACTTTCCCCGCTTCCCAGTTAAGATGGAGTGGACTCTGTGACTCTTCCACTGGAAGAGGCATGGCCTCTGTGTCTGTTCGTGATTATGAAGGAAGGGTCTGCTGATACATGTGATGGAGGCGTGGCCTCTGTGAAGTTCAGTCCCAGTGTCAGAGGTGTGGCCTCTGTGTCTTTTAGGCCCTGTGAAGGAACCGTCGCATCTGCCCATGTCAGTTTCAATAAAGGAGGCATGGCCTCTGTGTGTGTGTTAGTCCCTGTGAAGGAGCCTTGGCCTTTGCATCTGTCACTCTCAATAAAGGAGGTATGGCTTCTGTGCCCAGCAGTCCTAGTGAAGGAGGCGTAACCTCTGCACCTGTCAGTCCCAGTGAGGAAGGCATGGCCTCTGCACCTGTCAGTTTCTATAAAGGAGGAGTGTCCCCTGTGTCTGTTAGTCCCTGTGAAGGAGGCGTGGCTTCCCACCCCTCATACCTTTTTTTTTTTTTTAATTAAATACAAAATGTTTGCACAACACAGAATCTCAAAGTGTTGTATTGTATTGAATCATTGACTGTTTACGGTTTGTCTTCCATATGTTAAAGATCGGGCTGTTCATCTTACATCAAGACGCACATCTTACTGTCTCAAAGGACAGACACACGTGCATTTAGTCATGGAGTTGTGTTCTGTTTGGCAGTCTTTTTTTTTCAGTCAGCATCACATGCACTGTGATTGGTGTAACTGTTGACCGTATGTAGCAATCAATGAACTGGATTACAGTTCCAGCAGAGTCTTCATTACATTATTATTTCTGTTCCGTCTAATAAGACCGCACACAATTGTTTTACTAAACTCTTATTTTGTTTTTTAGGTGCGAACCAAAGCTCACACTGCATCTTCCAGACAGAACCTGAAACCAGAGAAGGGCCAACTCTTCATGATCAATGAATCCTCTACACCTTCTGTAGATGGTGTTCTTCTTTAAATAAATCACCACCAAGATGGAAGTGCATTTGTTTGTTTTGAGAAGCTGAGCTCTGGTGGGAAAACCATAATGGAGATGGAAGTGAGGACCGGCCTTTCTTCAGCAGCAGTGGTGGCCATCGTGTGCAACACAGTACTTGCCGTTCTCATTCTCCTCCTCTTCATCATCATTTGCAAGGCCTGCAAGGTGCCCTCCAGTCCAGAGAGGGCACCAGTGCTAGCACAGACTCAAGAGAAGAAAAAGAGTGAACAAAAATATTTACTGACTGCAGCATGAGATTTCAGATACGCTCGTGGCAGTCCATCTGCTTTGGAATTGGACTAGCTATCCTACGATGGCTCGAGCTAATCCTCAGAAAGGGTATCTAGTGCACTAGTGAGTGCTATGGTCAGTGAGCCACAATGGAATGATTTAAAATGGGATTAAACTGTTATCAGATTCAATCCTAGAGAGTGATAAAGAAAAAAAATGCACACCATAATTTAGTTATTACATTGGTTTCTAACAACATTAAGTTTTACACTCGGGAGCAGGTGAAGTACATTCCTGACTTCACATTGATCTGAATGGTAAGCCTAGATTGGATGAAACACAATCTATTCCATCTGTGCACTGTAATAATTTAAGTCTTTCTCCTTGAGCATGGACGGAGAGAAACAAGCATTACAAAGGATTTTGGCCAATGCCTGTAAAGAGTTCTTTGGTTTGTCCTCTGGGGGAACCATTAAAGATTTATTCGCAAGTCTGGAACACACCTTCATTTACATTTACCTTTGCTCATTTGGCTTGACTGTTTATCCAAAGCTCGTTACAACTGAGACAAGATGCAACTGAGCAGTCAAAAGTCTTGCCGAAGGACCCCAAAGCGGCAGTTTGGGATTTGAACTTTAAAATCAGTTAACCATTGAGCCAGCACTTCAACTGACATGGAGGCACTGCATGTGTATGGATTAGGACCCTGGGGATTTGGGCTGGAGTTGTTGACGGCTTCTGCTTCAACCAGGTCCCACCACATCGAAGAGTCTTCAGTTGGAATCATTCAGTAGTAGAAAGGAGACTGTGGAAATGTCTAGGAAGAGACCTCATCAAAAGTTGAAGCTTCAGATGTGACCTTTTCTCTCAAACTTCATATGTATAACCCTACAACAATGCGTTTCCAAGTAGAACCCTATTAACAAGCTACAAACCCTTAAGTATCCATAGAACTATTGAGAAACCTTTGTTTAAGTCTGCATACAGTCCATATCCTTCATCGTTTAGTCCAGGTGATGACGTTCTCTTAAAGGAATGAGATATAGAAATATGAACATGAAATAACAAATACCATTGTATTGGGTTGTTTAGATTTTTATGTTTCATCTAGCACAAAGCATTCTGTCTAATGCTATATAGATTTATAGCCCTATTAAAAAAGCTAGCGCAGTTAACCATCTGAAGAACCCTTGAGGAACTTATTTCAGAGAGCACAGAATTAAACAACAACAACAACAAAACTTAATCATACACATATTAGAGAAAATGTTAACATTAGAGCCCTTAAGGGTTCTTTGGCTTGCCCCACTGAGGTAACCCTCAAAGGTCCTATGTTGGGGGTTTTCAATAGGAAACGCTTTAGGAAGCAATAAACCCTCAACTCTCCTAAGAACTACTGAGGAACCAGTGTACATTTTCTACAGCATGTTCTACAGCATGTTTAACTGGTCTTTTTCTACACATCATATCAGTTTGCTTTATGTTTCATATGAGAGATTGTTATAAAAATCTAACTTAATAAAAAGTATCATTTGAGCCTTATGGTCCAAGTCCAACGCACCTACGTTTAAGAGTAGTTAGTTTAACATAAGTGCTGTAGAAATGTTTTGGTTGCACAATTAAGTTAGGTGTATCAAAGTAAGGTGCGTCTTAAACTGTAGTCTGTGAATAAGTCATAGATGAAAATTTGTTGTATAGTGGCATGGTTTCACCATAGCGTAATCGGACATCAACAGGACGACAGTACATCCATAATCTTGACAACAGTAAGTTAGTTGGTGTGAGAAATGACAGCATCTGCCAGAAAAGTAGGTTATGATCTGCATATGTTCTCAATCAGTTTCATGAAGCTGTATTGACCAAAGCATCATAACTACAAATAAATTTCCAGACCTTTGGCATCATATTTACGCTATGCAATCGTAGACTGGGAATCGAAAAAGGACAAAAGGGAAATGTGTGGTAACTGTTGCTCAATATTGCTTATACTGTAATGGTTTTGTACGTTTGGGGTTCAGTCAGACTCCGCTGAATCTGTGCGTGTATCATGTGTGTATCATTATGGCATTCACTGGAATAAATGCCTCGGATTTTTCACCAAACTCAGAAAAAGTCCTTGTCTTCCTTTCCTTGCACTAGGCATTTCTCTTTCAGTGTTACATGTTTCAGTTAGGTATGATTGTCAGATTATTTATATATTGAAATGAAAAATACGCGGAACTGCTATGACTCTGACTAGTGGAGGCCGTCCACAAGAAGTCAGTATCGCCAAGGCACACATTTGCTGGAAACCCAACACTGCACAACACCACAGTGAAGCATGGGAGTGGTAGCATGTGATCTTGTGACACTTTAACTGCACACAGATGGACTTCAAAGGTAACTTCTGATGGCAACCAATTACACCAGATCTAATTTTGGGAATTCACATCGACGGTATAGTTAATACCAATGCAGTCACAACTGTAATGTTTTTTATTTGTAAATCTTTGCAAACTATATATTGATGTTTGTTTTTTTTTTCTACCCCTACATTAATATGGGATATTTTGTGACATATGTTAATTAATGGCATAATACCAAACGGTACCAGCAGGTAACACTACTTATGCAACTGTATATAAATGGCCTAATAAAAAAACGCAAATTAAAGTGTGAAAAAGATTGAAAAACAATATAAACCAGTCCCGGCAGATTTTTGTCATTTTGCGATCGCAGAAATTACCGCAAAATATTTCCGAAAAAAAAAAAGCACAAAAAGTTTCACATCACAAATTTTTGAAAAAGACCGCAGTAAAACCAAGCACTTTTGGCTGCAACATTAACAAAAGGATCAAACTCAGCGAGATCCTGTATGGACTGAAAACCCCTTGTGTCCTGGACTCATCTTGTCTATGCAAGCTCTAGGATGAAGGATGATCATTATGTAAATCAAATAAAGCCTCTTATCTGCTCTCCTTTTCTTGAATGCTGTCCATCTGCCAGGCTATTTACTTCAGCTTGTTATTCAGGATAAGGTCTGATCCAGGGTCAGATTGCAGTAACTTAATCTTCACCACAGTTATCGACCAGCAGTCCAAGAACACTGACCTTGGATACACAGTTAAAGCCCAGAATAGTGAGAATTTTCCAATGGTAGTCCTACCAAGAAGACTTGGAGCACCTTATCTTATTCAGACTTCATGAACACTGACAGCTTCAGCTCCTTACAGCCGAAAGACAGGAAATGGACCAATGCAGCCCTGAGGCAAGGAGGGATGATGAGAGAAGGAATAAGACATGGTATCTGGGTAGAAAACTGCAATATTTACAAAAGCCCAAGTCTTGAATTAAAGTAAATGTATAATGTGTAAAGTATTTGAGGTGGTACCTGTGTCACACCACATCACACCACACCACCCTGTCACTGATTATTTTCCTATAACATCACACACCCAAATGCCTTATTCCTTCCTTAATAATCACCACAGGTACAGTATATTTATTTCAATGTATGTGTGTATTACATACACAACAACCTATATGTGACCTTTAATTGTGTCAGTTGGCTAAATCCTAAGGAATGTGAGAATACTTACAGAAATGAAACCCAAAGGAACTGTAATTGATGTGTTATGCATGGGTGTACATGGCTAGAGAAGGACATCTGACTGATTGATTTTACATGTTGCATGGTGTGATTGTGTGTGTATGAAATTAATATATCTCTGAGGAGGTGTCTATATTAGGTAGGTTACTGATTACAAATATGCATATGAAACAGATGAGACAAAAAAGTTGCACAAGCATGATGATTTGACTTTCATGTGGAGCGTAAAGCACGCTTAACTGTAAAGCTAGAGGACAGGGTTGCCAGGTCTCATCCAAAACGACATCTCCAGAATCCACACAGAAAGACTTGCCGTTTTTCTGAATTGCACCATCTAGATATTATCCACTCGATAAAACCTTTTTCCCCCTCGCAATCCTCGCAATATATCTTAAAATGTGTACATCATAGATACTCTGTGTGCACTTACACTTTCGATTTGTTTGCCAGATCCGATGCTTACGTACGTTTTGTCAGTGTTCCAGTATCCCGATCTAAACGCTGCCTCACTGAGCTCCAAAACAAACCCACATTACTTTGTATTTATAAAACTGAATCGAAATGTCTTCTAAGAACTCATCCCAGTTTCTCACAGTTCTTCATTGTGCACAGTCTGAACCACAAACTGCAGACTGAAGGATGGATTCAAGTATTAAACTATAATGAAGCTCAATCTCAAATGATTTTGTGCTTTAATACCTACAGTGCTGAAGATGCACTTCTCTTTATTACATAGTTTCAGTAATATCCTCCATTTTACACATGGGAGAACGTGGGGCTTAGCTTGCCAGGTACCATCCTGGCTCCACTTCCACATTTTGACGATAATGAACAGTGAAGATTCACTGGGTTGCAGGTTGCTGTATATCAGAAGAAACAAACACAATCCTGTCTTCTACCCCTGGTATGGAAATTTCACCATATTGGGCTGAATAATAAAATAAAAAAAACACTGCAGAGGATGATTAAATCATCCCGCTGGGTCATTGCATCATCTAGTCACCGCTCACACTAGTCTCCAGTGTCTAGAGATATCACGCACCTATATCTAACACACACACACACACACACACACACACACACACACACACACACACACACACACACACAGACAAACATACACACCCCTTCCATAAGCAGGATCCCCAAACACAAGAAGGTCTATTCTTGCTATACCGCTAATTCTTACGATTAAAATAGAATATATTAAATATTTTGAATTAGATGTCTCCAAAGACGGCATGGATCGACGTGAGAAACATTACTATATGCCGAGCATGAAGGTGATTACAACGTCCCCCATCTTATCATCACCTAGATTTACAGACGACGATTTATCGTTCTATGTTGAACAAAATAAAACGATGCCTGATGAGATGATGAAAAGATGAAAAGTCTGTTACAGCATAAATTGTAGTTAATGGACGCTGAAGTGTAATTGGTTAAAGAATATTTTCAGCACATTTCACTGCACATATGGATCGCCCCTCCTCCTCTGTATATCGCTTAACTTTACATGAGTATTGATTTCCCCATGCCAGTGTGAGAGTAGCTCTGAACTTCATGCCTTCGTTCTTTCCTTGCGCTCTGTGTGTGTGTGTATGTGTATGTTTGTGTGTGTGCGTATTCAATATCTGGAAATAATAAAGCACTAGGGATTTTTTTAAATTATTTTTTTTAAACCAATGCTAAGCAGAATGGTGTAATCATTTTTTAAATCCATTTATATTTAATGTTGTGGAACATTCGCAAAAGAAGTCAGTTCCTGTAATCATGTACAGTCTCCTCCGAAACTATTGGAACGGCAAGGCCAATTCGCTGTACATTGAAGACGTTTGGGTTTGAGATCAAAGGATGGATATGAGATGAGAGTTGTTGTTTCCTGGTATTTACATCTAGATGTGTTAAACAACTTAAAACACAGAACAGTCTGCATCAGATCAGAACAGATCAGTCTTGAAGTAAACTAAAGTAAATAGCAGTTAATATTTGGTTGCATATCTCTTGCTTGTAATAAGCACATGAAGCCTGCAACTCACTGACACCAAATTGTTGGTTTCTTCTTTTGTGATGTTTTTTCCAGGTTTTTACTGCAACTTCTTTTAGTTGTTTGTTTCGGGGGGTTTCTCGCTTCAGTCTCCTCTTCAGGAGGTGAAATGCTGATCGACTGGGTTAAGGTCTGGTGATTGTCTTGGCCAGTCTAAAACCTTCCACTTTCCCCCCCGATAAAGTTGAGGTGGCAGTCGGGTTTTGCATCATTGTCTTGCTGCATGATGAAGTTCCTCCCAAGTAATTTGGATGCATTTCTCTGTAAATTGTCAGTCAAAATGTTCCTGTAAACTTCTGAATTCATTCTGCTGCTACCATCACGAGTTCCATCATCAAGAAAGATTAGTAAAAATGTTCCAGAAGCAGAGACGCAATCCCAAGCCATGACGCTACCTCCACCATGTTTCACAGATGAGCGTGTAAGTTTTGGATCATGATTTAGATCCTTTCTTTCTCCACACTTTGGCGTTTCCATCCCTTCGGTAGAGGTTCATCTTGGTTCCGGAACGTTTGTGGCTCGTCTCTGTATTTCTTTGCGAATTCCAATCTGGCGTTCTGATTCTTACTGCTGATGAGTGGTTTGCATCTTGTGGTTTGGCCTCTATATTTCTGCTCTCTTCTTTGAAGACTAGATTGTGATACCTTCACCCCTGCACTGTGAAGGTTGTTGACGATGTCACTGGCGATGACTGTTATTTTTGGGTTTTTCTTCACAGTTCTCACAATGAAACCGTCATCAACTGTTGTTTCCCACGGCCGACCAATTCGGTGTCTGTTGCTCAGTACACCAGTGGTTTCTTTCTTTTTCAGGACAGTCAAAATTGTTGATTGGCTATGCCCAATGTTTGTGCAATGCCTCTGATTGATTTTCCCTCTTTTCTCGGCTTGCTTTTCTCCCATAGACAGCTCTCTGACCTTGTTGGCTTATCCTTTTTAACAATAAATGCAGTCTTCACAGGTGAAAGTGAAGGCTAACACCAAGCACAGATGTTCAGAGCTATTTATTGTTTAAACAACTCATCTCACCAGGACACACCTCATAGCCATCTTTTGATTTCAAACCCCCATATCTTCAGTCAACAGCAAAAACAAACAAATTGGCCTTGCCATTCCGATAGTTTCAGAGGGGACTGTATGTTAGAACGGCTATAAACAGTTTCCTCACCAGCCTCAGGTTTTTTTTCTCCCTTGAAGTTAATAAGACAACAACAACAAAAAAACAAGTTACAGCTTTACCTCTGACTACCTCTGAAAAAGCCACTGACACTGGAGACTCCTTCCAGTTAGAAATGTTAAATAAACATCGCCTTACAGAAAACCTGACCATAGCAACATTTCCATATCATATCAACGTAGGTTTCAAATCTATAGTGCATTAATATAAACCTGAGATTTGCCTTACAGCCGGAACTACAGTCAGAGCTGCTGTTATAGAAAATTAATCAACACTTTCTGACCAATCAGCATCGAGAATGTAATAGCGCTGTGGTATAAAACAAAAAGGGAGAGGCACCTGTTTCTCCATCTGAGGAATACATTTATAGTGTAAGTTAACTTACATCCTTTCACATTCTAGTCGGGTCAATGTTCGAATAACAACATCAGCTATCACGTGATACTCTGTGATGTAAGCCTTGCGTTATCACGCTAATGAACAGACAGCACGAAATGACTGAACCATTCACCTGTGATTCAGCCTTGTAGAAACGTGACATGATAGCAGCAGTACATAGAATGAGCACTTTGGCATCTTCGTCCCATTAGTATGCATTACGGCCGGCGGATTACGGTGCCACTGCTTCTCACAGCTCCACTGCAATTTGATAAAGCAACCCGAACAAACATCAAATGCTCGTGGCAGGGATCTTGACCCGACTTGCAATTTCCAGAAGAAGGAATGTGTGCAGACGGCCACACTAATGAGTTCAGATCAAACACACAGTTGTCCATGCCCCTTACCACACCGGAATGTTGCAGAGGAAATATTAATTGAGTTTACTCTATTTTTTATATGTGGCCTGCAGCGTTGAAGAAGACAGATGGACTTTGTAGAGATTTGCTGGTGCACCAGCTCTTCCCTGGGGAGCTTTGGTGTCCTGAACACACACACACACACACACACACACACACACACACACACACGCACACACGCATGCATACAATATAGGATTACACAATAACAAAATCCCCCATCTGCAAGGCTGCAGGGTTCAGATGAGTTTATATACACTAGATATCCAAAATGAACCACAGTATCTCTTGTTCTGCGTGTCTGTCTCTGTCTGCCCCTCTCTCACTCAAACCCACAGTGGCATTATAGCGTTATAGCCCGAGTCTGGGCTAATTTGTGCTTCTTATTAAAATCTACCTCAACATGACTCATCAGATACAAAGTCAGTTCACCTGCCTGAGGATGTCCTGAGTCCTGAGTCCCGACAGAGATCAGAAACCTCAAACAGAGGTTTTATCTGATTTGTATTCAACTACATTATAAGTTTACAATAGCAGTTCTACAGAAGGGCAGATATCATTTTGAACACCAAGTATGTAATGATCGGTTGGTGCGATGCTGGTACCACTCTGCTAAACCATAACCATGCAGGCCAAAGTGTTTCATTCCTCTTATTTGCCAATGCTATGCAAAAACAGCCAATGGCAGTAGGCGTCCTCACTTACAGGGGTTACCATCACCAGAAATCTAGCTCAGAATTTTTACTTCACATCCCCAGTTTACTTCCTGATAATGGACTATATAAGCACATCGTCAGTGTGTCTTGGTGAAGTCTTGCCAATCATTCCCGTTGCACTGAGTCATGAGCCATGTTTACTCCCATTGCCTTGTTCGTGTTTTTATTCTTTGCTATTCCCTGGCGTGCTACTTTTTTGGATCGTCATTGTTGGTTTGACATTTGATGCTTACTGTGTTTGAACTCTGACATCGTAAGCAGAGGCAAATCCATTTCCATAACTAATAAAACAGGGAGGCGAAGGAAAGAGATTAGGACAAGAATTAGGAATTTATACTGAGGATCTGGATGCTTTGCTTTTTAAAAACGCACCAATAGTCTCAGGTAGATTTTGTGCAGTTTTTCTGAACATCAGGAGAATCTGCCGCAGTTCTCCTGCAGACTCTGACTGTTACACATGCTTCTGTATTTGCAGGCAAAACTTGTTGCTTTGCATCTGCAAACAATGGTGCATTACGTAATCGGTTATTTTCTTTACTCACGTACAAACATTTTTCTATGACATTACATTTTTGGGGTTTTATGCAAACAGGCTTTTCTTTCTTAATTCAAATACAAACAAAGTCACGGGAAGATTCATAAACTGAACAAATCAAGAAGCAGGTAGCAAAACAAGAACATGCCAAGAAGCACAATATGAGTAACAGCTAACCACTAAACAAATAAAGAGGAAAAAACGCTTCTATAGAACTTATATAGCAGGAATAATCAAGGGAGAAACTGAACAAACATAGGAAATGAGTGGGATCCATGAAGAAGAAGTCCAAAATTCATGGGAGGATGCCCTCTGGTGGCTTGGTGGTGAATTGTCAATGGTAGATGTGACTTAAAGGGGTCATGTAAGGCTGTTTAATGTTTTCCTTTTCCTCGTGTGTAATGTATCTGTTTGTGCATGTATAAGTCCTGCAAAGTTACAAAGCTCATAGTCTCCCACAAAGGGATTTATTCTCTCTAACAGAGAACACTGCTCCGGACCCGCCTAAAATGCCTCGACTGAACTCCAGATGTTACGTCCACAAACATCTATGTCACAGGTTGAACTATCAGCATAATGCCACCATAATTTTTTACATTTTTAATCCATGAATTTTTTTACCGTATTTTATGTTGCCACTTCAGGACAAATTAAACCGTTATACCATCGTATCTGAAAGTTAAGAGAGTTACAAAATAAAAACTTACTGCTGAGAAACGTTCCACTCGAGCGATCGGTTACGATTCGTCCGCTCGATCATCTGCATTTTCAGAATCTGACTCGGGCTCGAACTGATATGGTAAAACTGACGACATTATTAACTGTGTTTAGAATCGCTTTAGAAGCCTTGGAAGCTGAAGCTCGCGATTATGGTAAGTGGCGTTACAGTTCCGGCACACGTTTGAGGTTTTTGGCCAATCACAACACAATGGGTCAGCTGGCCAATCAGAGCACTCTGGGCTTTTCGGAAGGAGGAGCTTTGGAGAAACCGGAACTCAATCGGAGCGTTTCAGACACTGGGAATAGAGGTACTGCTATAATGTACAGTATGTGGTAAAAATAATGTGACCATTAAAGCATGTTAACCTATTCTATTACACTTAATAAACAAAATAATGAACTTTTAAAATCATCACATGACCCCTTTAACATATAAAATGCTTTTGTACTGACTCAATAATACAGAAGTCATAACAGAATAAACATCTGTCCTGTATGTGCAGGTGCGTAATGGACATTTGGACATCTGGTATCTGATTACAAACTCAGTTGTTTCGGATTATGTGCACTTTGTCGTAGCATGTAGCTATCCATCAACCTGACTAAAGCTTGACGTTCACTGTCTGAGAAAATCAGCTGTACCAACATCAGATGGGTTTTCCCAGACTGCTACACATATTTGTTCACTCCCATCTTCCAAAGCCCCCCCCGGCCTTCATTTCCCCCACAAGTGTAGCCCATCTTATGAGGTCCTGAAGATTTGATTCGAGACACACACTGGAATATAGGGACCTCATAAGGGGATGTGTTTTCTGGCTCTGTAAGATGAAATTGTATTTCTCAGCCATTCTGAGTGAACATCAAAATAACAGCTTTCCAGGATGTCATTATGTATCCACCACCATGGAGACCTTATGGGACGAAGGCATCGTTTGGCGTCCTCCGAGTGTGAAGAAGTGGAGATGCAGAAGAGATGAAAAAGACACGTTTATCAACAGTGAACACCAGTGCTGTGAGAGATCCCTTAAATTACAGCAAAATTGTTGTACATAGAGGGTCACAACTAAACACACACACACACACACACACACACACACACACACACACACACACACACACACACACACACACACACACACACAGATCAGAACTAAACACGATGCTTGACCTCAGAAATGCTGCAAACACACTCTCCCTAAAACTCCCAGGGAGCGTTAGGACACGTATAAAGACACGACTAAATGAAAGGTTTGGAGCATGTGGTGCTCTAAAATGCTCTGGACGACCACACACACATTCACACAGCGAGGCTAAAGGCTGAAGGTTTGGATAAATGCTAGTGCTCAGGAATGGTACACATCCTAGTCAGCAGTAGATAGTTGAAGTCCAAGTATTATATTTCAATGCTACAAATTCAATAGTGTGTAAAATGTCATTCATTAAAAATTCAATCATCAAAAAAGATGAAAATCGTAACATTTTTAAGTTTCACATGTGTGCTCATTGAATTCTATAATGCCTTATGGTGTATTGATAACCTCTTTATACCTGACCCAACAAATCCTGTAATCCATTTATCCAGTGTCACCGAGAACACAATGAGTTCCCTCTTGAGCGTGGTTTCTCTTTGCTTCGTCTGAGGTTCATTTTTACATTCCCATTGTCGCCTCTGGTTTGCTCATTAATGATCGAAATCTACATCTTTCAAGCTGCTTTGTGACAATGTCTGTTGTTAAACCAGCTATATATATATAAAAAAATACATTTGAATCGAATGACTATTGAATAAACCGTTGTGACATGTTCATCCATTGGTCCACTTTTAAGCACTTAAACAAGATCCTCAACCTTCATCTGCTTCATTGCTTCTTGGGTTAGATTAAAATTCTGCTTCACTTCTAATTCATCTTCTAAATGAGTACTACGGCATTACTGCAATAACTCACAACAAGGATGAGACCAAAAAAAAAAAAAAGAAAGTCAGATGAGTTTCACTGCGGTCTTGGAAGAGTGGAAAAACCAGAAACTTGAGACTGAAACTTTTTTTTTTAACCCATTATAATGTTCACTCACCAATGCTTCATCAAAACCATTACACCGAGAGACATATTTTTAATTAATCGCATGTCTTTGGGACTGCCTGAAAAATATGTGCTTTGGGGTATTTTGACAGCTTGTGGGTTTTGATAGATTATGTTACTTTCGTGGGAAGGTTTTCCATTAAAATTGGTGCATCCAAAGTCCTCAGTGTTTAATTAATACCTGCAGTGTTCAAAATGTTGAAGCTCTGATAGTGTTAGTGTAATTAATTACAGATTGGAATGAACACCAACGCGGTTTCTATAAATCCAGTCAAACTGTCGACCCAGTAGATGTAACATCTGCCAACAACCAACACCGTTTTGTGTGAGGATTCTTCAGAATGATTTATATCCCAAATCCACCTCGAACATGACATAAACCTGAGACCTGAGACATATCATTTGTAAGACACAATCAGTGGGAAGGCCTTTAGCTCCATCTGCTGACTGATTTGTAGCAGAATGACATTACTGATAGTGGTTTCATGTCATGCTGGGATGCTTTTCTCCAAACAACATGACCAAACAACATGAGAAAGAATTTATTTGATTTTTTATTTATTTTTAACAGAAATCCAAGTCTAGACCCCTAATATGTAAGATACCAGTGGTGAAGAGAACAATGTGAGGTGAAAATTTTTAAAGAAACATTGTATTGTGGTTCACACCTACTGTAATTGTCGATTTACACCATTAGGAGCAAAAGTAAATGGTATAAGTATACAATCCATTTATTATTACTATTATTTTAATCTGTAGAGCACTTTTACTAATAGATTTTGTCCCAAAGCAGCTTTTCAGAAGTCAGGATGTACGTAGATTTAGATTCCTAACGTGAGAGTGGCAAGGATTAAAGACTGACGTGAGCAAGGAACCTCAAGAGGACCCAGACTCACCAGATAGTGGGATTATAAATCATTACTCTTCAACAACAGCATGCAGACAGTACTGAGTGTGTTGAAAGGAAGTTCTGTTTGAGCAGACGGTGAATGTGAGCACAGGAGAGTCTTTATGATTGCAGCAGCATTTTTTTTTAGGTACAAATCTAGAGCATCCAGCTGAGATCCACTGACGCATGAGGGAGATTAGATGTTAAACTGTTTTGGGCAAGTACAAATCTTCAGAGGATCTAAGGATTACCTGATATGAGAACATGGCACATATGGAGCACCAAAGGACCGGTCAGTTGGATTGGTTAACGCTTGAATACATTTAAGTATTGTTTTATTTTTGTGTTATTACATCTTCAGTAACACGTTCATAGTTTTTTAAGATTAAGGGGCGATGCTGTCCAAGGTTCTGAATCATTCTGTGGTGCAGGTGTGTGTCCCGGCAGGTTTGCTTCTTTAGTATTGTAGCAGGCCTACAAAACTACATAGCCAGAAATCTGTCAACTACTAATAACTAATCATCCTAGCATCCTAACAACTAACCTGTATCATTTAAAATTGTAAAAATATATACCTCAAACCTCAACTTCTGTGGGATCGGACCAGACGGGTTAGCCTTCGCTCCCCGCGTGCATCATTGAGGCTTGTGCGCCCATGATCCTGTTACAGGTTCATTAGTTGTCCTTCCTTGGAGCACTTTTGGTAGGTATTAACCACTGCATACCAGGAGCATGCTACAAGACCTGCCATTTTGGAGAAGCTCTGACCAAGTCATCTAGCCATCAAGGCATGCAAAATTTGGCCCTTGTCAAAGTCGCTCAAATCCTTATGCTTGCCCATTTTTCCTGCTTCCAACGCATCAACTTTGAGAACTGATTGGTCACTGCCTAATAAATATATCCCACCCCTTGACAGAAGCCATTGTAACGAGATTATCAGTGCTATTCACGTCACCTGTCAGTGAGTAAAGATGAGTTTCAACATGCTATACACTGAAACTGCACATCCTGTGAATAATAAGTGGCTGACTCGTGAAAACAATCTCATGTACAAGTAAATGACTCGTCTGGGAAATGACATGTTAAAACAAGTAAAAAAAATGTCAACATTCTGTCATCGAGGGGACTTTTTTTTTGTACCTTTCATTCGCATTTTTCACCTATAACATGGATACAGTATAGATATGCTAAGGTAAAGCTACACTCGTAATAAAATACTAAAAGGTGTCATCTTGATGGTACCACAACATTGACATAGAAAAGGTACAGTTTAAATGCCCTGTTTTTTCCTGAAAAAAGGCATGAAAAATGTGTGGACTATATTAGGAGTGTAACAATCAGACGATTTGGATTTGGAAGCTACTGAAGCAAACTGAATCATATCGTATCATATCATATCAGGTTCAGTCATGCTAGTCGAATATCGAATCGTTGCCTTAAGAATTGAAGTTTTAACACACTGAAAGGAAGCCTGAGGTTTACACAACTAGGACATACTGTATACATCTAGATATACTAGAGCAGATGTCATCTTTTCCTACCTCAAAGCATTCTGAGTCAGCTTCCTGTTTGATGATGACCACACCCCCTTACATGAGCTATCTAAGCAAGGGCTTGGTAACAGGGTTTTTTTTTTATTAGATTAGCGGTCACGGTTTATCTGTCACAATATACTGTAAACTATATGTCCAAAGGTATGTGGACACATGACCATCACATCCATACGTAGGCCTTCCACAAACTGTTGCCACAAAGTTGGAAGCGCAGAATTGTATAGAATCTTGTTGTACACTGTAGCGTACACTGTTACAGTTTCCCTTCACAGGAACTAAGAGGCCCAAACCTGTTAGAGCACGACGATGTCCCTGTGTATAAAGCGAGCTCCGTGAAGACACGGTGTGTTAAGCTTGGACTGGAAGGACTCGCGTGTCTTGCACAGATCCCTGACCTCAACCACGCTGAACAACCTTTGGGATGAACCGCACCCCAGGCTTCCTCACCCTTCATCATAATGCTCTTGTAGCTGAATGAACACAAATCCCCCACAGGCACCTCTCCAAAAAAATCCAGTGGAACGACTTCCCAGAAGAGTGGAGCTTACTACAACAGCGAGCGGGGAATAAATCTGGAGCAGGATGTTCAGCAGGCACGTGTGGGTGTGATGGTCGGGTGTCCACAGACTTTTGCCATATTGTTGTAGGAGGATTTGGGAGTGTGAACACACAATCCACAATATACTCCATGCACTCATTATACAGAATAGCAGGGCAGCATTCAATCCATAGAAACACATGCAGTCAAATGAAGTATGAATAGTGTACGTGAGGGTGTAGTGTGTTAATCTGCAGAACCATCTTTTGGGGGTGGGGGTGGGGGGTTCAGCTGGGAGGGGGGTTACACACCGCTGTAGGGAACCGGGGTGGGTGAACAGGAAGTGGGCGGGCCGAAACTTAAACGCCTTCCTCTGCACTGCGCAGTGTGTTGAATCAGGGTATTTCACTCCCTATGTAGGGAGCGAGGAGACATTCAGGACGCAGCCGCCGTTTATCACCCGACCGCTGGGATGAAGGAGAGACGGGGGCATCCTTGGGTCTGTTCTCATATTTAAATAAAAGAATAACGCGATTGGAACTTCGCTTCACTCTGTGAGTGTGTGTGTGTGTGTGTGTGTGTGTGTGCGTGCGTGCGTGTGCGCACGCGCGCGCGTGTGTTTTGTTTGTTTGGATTGTTGATCAAGAAGAGCAGCTGAGTCAAGATGATGGAGGAGATCGACCGATTCCAAGTGCCGACCGAGGCAGAGATGCAGGCCTTGGTGAGTGAAACATCAGTACCACAAATGATAACAGAGGAAATATTACTCCTGTGATGTGTCCAGATTGTAACCGTGTAGGGATCACATCGGATTGTTATCCGATTATTCTCCGATCGCAGCTGTCGAGGTTTGGAAATGAATCGCATGAAGGCGTAGATGTCAATGATTACTCTGATGATCGTTCATTCACATTAATGATTCATTTTTTAAAAATTATGTATATATATATATATATATATATATATATATATATATATATATATATATATATATATATATAATGTGTGTGTGTCTGATCTAAATGACGTGTTGATAAATCAGATCTCGGATCAGGAGATCTGTGGCACTGGATGTGCTGATGCAGTGATGCGACAGCCATAAAATATGATGCTTCCGTCTCCTCAAAGCTTCAGCATCCAGCTTCTCATTCAGGCCAGACTGGGAGTGTATCACCACTGTCTGCAACCCACACACACACACACACACACACACACACACACACACACAAACACACAAGGCCTGCAGTGTAGCCATACTGCTCCATCATGTGGCTCTTCAGGGTGGGATGATTGTCTTCAATCTTCCTGACTTCATCTTGTCACTTTACTGCTGTGTTCTCTCCGCTGGATCCTTCTAGCTTCTTCTAGCTGATTTAAAACACAGGCCCGGTGCTTACCAGCAGAAACCCAAAGTAAAACCGTTCAGGCCATAAGTAAGCCTCAAGAGTTGAGACTCAAGGCAACGTCAGGACTCTTCTGTGTCCTGGAATAAATGTACTCATACCCCAGCTCTTTAAATCTCTCTGGAGGACAGCGTCTGCCGGAGATACTATTAATATTAATATTAATGTGTCGGGTAAACTCGAACAGTGCTCGAATTAGCATGTCTGTTCTTGCAAATTCAAATCAAATGTGTTGATTTGTGGGAAGTTGGAAGCGCCGTGGTTAAGGCTGTGAGCTAGTAATCGCAAGGCCATTGACCCTCAACTGCTTGGTCGGTATCATCTGTATCCTGCCTCAGTGGCATCTCAAGTTGGATCAGATCATCTGCCAAATGAGGAAATATACACGCGATATGGCCAAACGTATGTGGACCTCTGAACACCCCAATCCAAAACCACGGGCATTAAAATGGAGTTGGTTGTCCATTTGCTTCACTTCTTTTCTGAGAAGGCTGTCCAATGGAGTTTGGAGTGTAGCTGTGGGGAAGTGGGGAAGAGGTTGGGGGAAGTGGTGTGAGGTGAGGAGGTCTGGGGTGCAGTCAGCATTCCAGTTCTTCTCAAAGGTGCTTAGTGGGGTTGAGGTCAGGGCTCCGTGCAGGACATGTGAGTTCTTCTACTCCGACCTTGGCAAACCGTGTCTTCATGGAGCTTGCTTGGTGCACAAGGTTATTGTCATACTGGAACATGTTTTGCGCCTCTTAGTTCCAGTAAAGGGAAATCGTAATGGTACAGACATTCTATACAGTTGTGTTGGTTTGTGCTAACAGTTTGGGTGAAGGTCCGCATACTTTATGACGGTTATAGTCAGGTCACATTCTTTAGGACATATAGTGTACCTGTGTTTCAAAAACACTTTTCTATAGTTACATCAAAATTTCTGGACATCACTATTTTCAGGCTGTAATATCACTGCAGTTAAAAGCTGATTACTTGAGGATGTACAGTACCAGTTCTTAAAAATGTGGAGCAGCCACAGGGGAGACACAGCTGAGCAGAAATCGCTGATTCTGAAACTGAAAGCGCGCAGCATGGAAGCTAGTGTCCATTAACGGAGCTGTCATTATAGCTCAGTGAGCAGCTTTCCTTGGATGGAGAATGTTATGTCTACAGCAGCTTCTGGAAAGTTTCCCCAGAACCTCATGACTTGGGAATTGAACATGGCGGTTTATGTCTTAGTCGCCTCTGAAAAGGAGTCTGTGTGGACCACTGTCAGGTCGCGTAAGTCGCTTCAAACTAGCAAGCCACGGCTCTGAATGCACATAATCCTGGGACACGGCAGACTTCACTACGCAATCACAGTGCAAGGAATTTATTTATATTTAATGTCGCTTTAAGGAACAGCAAAAATAACCGTAGGTCGAGTTCCTTCAAAAGAGAGCGTGGGAGTGGGATTAACGAAAACCGCTTTCTGCTTTCCGTCTGCCTCGCTGTGTTTATTTCCCACCACCCTGACTAGTGGAAATCTAGTGAATGTATTAGACTAGATTATTCTTCTTGTGCCGTTTCTCAGCTCAACAAATAAAAAAAATGGTAATGGATTTCCAAAGTAATTTTTATTAATATCCATTTTATAGTGTTCCCATTAATGTTTGTGCTGACGAAACCTTTGATTTATGAACTTTAAGAACAAAAATGAAGAGTGCTTTGAATTATTTCAGCAGCAATGAACAAAATGCTGAGCATTATTATCTGAAAGAGACTAATTGTTGGTTGTTGCCTTTCATTTTCACTTTTTTTTTTTTTTTGGTATCTTTGTAGTCAACTGGTTTTGTTTTTCTTGGCTAAAAGCATGTAGGATTTGTATTAGAGGCCTCCGTAAAATATTTTCATGGAGGGAAAGTTCAGTGTTCCAGTCTATTGGCTCTTTTAATATGTATTTATTTATGGCTCTAATTACCAAGAAACATAAAACTGGAGGTCAAAAACAAATAGGCTTTGAGGGCTCTTCCCATATAAATCACCTGTCTGATTAACTAACCATGGATTTATGAGTTGAGAAATAAGGCTGATCTGAGGACGTGACCTTCAGGATGTTTTAAAAGAGATGTGAAAACACTCATTATTGAAATGACCATCAATTAATCAGATACACTTACTGACCAGCAGTCTCTGATGAAATCGCCATAGTGTTATTTAAATTCAGTAAACTTGTTTTTTTTTTTTTGGTGCATTTACATCCATGTATGTACACGTACATTGATATTTTCAAGTTCCTATATGGTGTAATAGCGGTCTTTGGTCATCATCCCCACTATATAGAAAGAACCCCTCACAAGTACTTCTATGGCGTACACTACATATAAATGGATTAATGATTAATGACTAACACAAATTCATTATTGTTAGTGTTAATGTAACTAGCACCCCCAAAACCCCCCCTCCCCCAACCCCCCCCCCCCCCCCCCCCACACACACACACACATGTTAAGAATACATTTTATTGGAACAGATCTTGGTGATGGATGCACACATTTAAAACTATTTAAAAAGGTTTTGTATGATTGTTGGAGTAATCATTCATTCCCCTGCCCCATCACTTCAGGATCCAGCGTCCTCTACTGCCTCTGAGGGAGACTCGGACACGAGAGAGAGTGAGCCGGCCACCCTCAACTACAAACCCTCACCACTGCAGAGGAAAATAGGTACGCACATTTAAAGAGCCAATGCAAACCCAAGACATACAATTCAGTCTCAGTCAGTTGTAAATTGTGTGACTTTTAGCATGTTATACCGCAGCAGATTTATGAAAGGAGTCTTCATGGTCAGCACTTTGTAAGAGTCAATATGCTTTGTGACATGGGAGAGATTTCAGGATAGATGGCGCTGTGGTTTCTAAATATGCATTGATCAGGCATAGCCTGCTTAATATCGTGTAGGTCCCCCTTGTGCCACCAGAACAGCTCTGACCCGTCGAGGCGTGGACTCTGAAGGCGTGCTGTGGTATCTGGCACCAAGACGTTAGCAGGAGATCCTTTAAGTCTTGTAAGTTGCGAGGTGGGACCTCCGTGGATTGGACTTGGTTGTCCAACACGTCGCACAGACGTTCGATCGGATTGAGATCTGGGGAATTTGGAGGCCGAGTCAACATCTTGAACTCTTTGTCATGTTCCTCAAACCGTTCCTGAGCAATTTTTGCAGCATTATCCTGCTGAAAGAGGCCACTGCCATTAGGGAATAGGTGTTGCCATGAAGGGGTGTACTTGATCTGCAACAATGCTTAGGTAGGTGGTACGTGTCAAAGTAACATCCACATGAATGCCAGGACTACGGCTACACAGCCCAGTATGCAGCAAGCTCCTTACAGTTGAACCTGTCAAGAGTTGGGATATATTAGGCAGCAGGTGAACAGTCAGTTTTCAAAGTTGACATGTTGGAAGCAGGAAAAATGGGCAAGCATAAGGTTCGGAGCGACTTTGACCAGGTCCAAATTGTGACGACCCAGAGCATCTCCAAAACAGCAGGTCTTGTGGAGTGTTCCCGGTATGCAGTGGTTAGTACGTACCAAAAGTGGTCCAAGGAAGGGCAACCGGTGAACTGGCGACAGGATTATGGGTGCCCAAGGATTACTGATGTGCATTGGGAGCGAAATCTAGCCCCGTCTGGTCCGATCTCACAGAAGAGCAAGGTGAAAGGTGTCAGAACACACAGTGCATTGCAGCTTGCTGCATACAGGGCTGTGTAGCCGTAGTCCTGGTATTCATGCGGATGTTACTTTGACACGTACCACCTACCTAAACATTGTTTCAGATCAAGTACACCTCTTGGCAATGGTATTCCTTAATGGTAGTGGCCTCTTTCAGCAGGATAATGCTGCAAAAATTGTTCAGGAATGGTTTGAGGAACATGACAAAGGGTTCAAGGTGTTGACTCGGCCTCCAAATTCCCCAGATCTCAATCCGATCGAGCGTCTGTGCGATGTGCTGGACAACCAAGTCCGATCCATTGAGGCCCCACCTCACATCTTAGGACTTAAAGGATCTATCTATCTATCTATCTATCTATCTATCTATCTATCTATCTATATATATATTGGGACTATATTCGCAGTGTGATTATATATATGTATGTGTATATATATATATATATATATATATATATATATATATATATATATATATACAGGAGAAAACGATATTTGTACATATTTCTTGTTTTGAAAAGTTAAGTAAAGTAAAGGTCAGGACTGAGGCCCATGAATCCATTTTAACAAATGTTCTAGCAGCTTCCCAAACCAAAGAGCTTACTATTGCTAATGAAGTGGAACTGGCATCCTCACAAGCCATTTAACATGTAAATAGGCCAGATTCTGTTTCAACAAGCCTGTTTTAAATAGCGATTAGCTGAATTGGTGGAAGGATTGACAGAACCATGTGGGTTGTTTTTTTTTGGGGTAGAAAAACAGCGAGAGCTGGCCAGGAAGGGTTCTCTGAAGAACGGCACAGCAGGGAGTCCTGTCAACCAGCAGCCCAAGAAGAACAACGTCATGGCCAGAACACGGTGAGAGGCAGAATTTATTTACCTGTGATCTCTCGATGTAGAGGTGAACCGTCATGACATTGACGGCATCGCAGTCTGTTACGTAATGGTGCAGTAGAATTAATAGCATGAACTCACTCAGTGAAGTAGGAAGTAGCTGCAGGACAGCTTTAGGGAAAACAGATTCCTGGATACAGACCAAAGGTCAAAATCGTGTCAATACAGGCCAGGATAGAGTTCAGGAAACAATGCAAACCATCAGCGGTTGATATGAAGGATAACAGGTTATTACAGGACAGGCTAAAACCAAGAAGTCTTCTAAGCAGGCAAAAGTCGATACACCGGTCCAATTACGATGGAATAAATACGCATCCAATTGTCAGGTAGACACCAACACAAACAGAATGGAGTAAAAATAGATGTCCTTTAAAAGGAAACGGGTGAAAGTGATGATGAGGAGGTGGGAACTGGGTGGTCAGGAGGGTGACGTTGGACGTTTCAGTAGTATAGCTGGCTGATAACTGAAAATTTACTAATACTGCCATTTGTTTATTGTTTGTTTTAATAAAGCTCATTTTGAAACTCGAATGATATTTTCATTCTAGCTACACTTACAATGGTCAGCTCTCTTTTACTGTCGATAAAAAGTCTCTCTCTCTCCATCACTCAATCGCTCTGATTCTGTGATTCAGTCCTGGTTAAACACCATTGTAATTGTTCAAGCACAGCAACCAATGACAACAGAGAAGACTTTAATTCTACAGTAAACACCTGAATATATTTGTATTAAATACGTGTAATATAATTTAAACATCGTCGTCACTGACAACTTTTGCAAACATTGATCGCAAATTTCACATTGTCGAGCTCTGCTAGGGAGTGGAGGGGGGTGTGGCCAAACATGAAACAACAAATAAACCCAATATCTTTATTTCCATTTAAAATAAAGTTCCAATAAAAATGTGACGTCTTCGCAATAGTTAACGCTTAGTTGGTGGGTCAAGTTTGTTTGTTTGTTACCCTGAACCAGCTTTAAAACAACTTTCTGTTCCTGGTTTCGGAAATGATCCAGATGTTACACTTGCTAACTGTCTCTCTCTCTCCAGGTTGGTGGTTCCCAACAAAGGCTACTCTTCCTTAGACCAAAGCCCAGATGAGAAACCGTTAGTTGCTTTAGACACAGACAGGTACGTCACTCGCATATTAACCCTCACAGCCACCTGCCAAGAGTCCCTAGTCATTTTAGTTGACTCTCTGTCTCTCTGCATTCCCCGGTCCCCCCCACCAGTGATGACGACTTTGACGTGTCCAGATACTCCTCATCGGGATACTCCTCGGCTGAGGTGAGATCTCTAAGTGCCTAGGATGCATGTACATTTCTAGGATTAATCATTAATCTCACAGGACACCCCAGAACACACCATGGGAGGACACTCCCAAAACACACCGCGAAACCTCCAAAGAATGTTGAACTGTGTCATGTCTTCTCATTTATAGTTACATTTCATGTACTTGAACGTCTGCGAAACAAGTTAAGAAGAATGAGAAAGTAAGTAATAGCATTTAGCAGTGTCCGCTTTCCTTCACAGCAAATAAACCAGGACCTGAACATCCAGCTGCTGAAGGATGGATACAGGCTGGATGAGATCCCCGATGACGAAGATCTGGACCTCATCCCTCCAAAATCGGTCAACCCAACCTGCATGTGTTGCCAAGCCACGTCTTCATCCGCCTGCCAGATCCAGTAAAATTTCTGTCTTTCTTTTCCTCTTCCTCTCTGTTGCTCTCTCTCGCTCTCTCTCTCTCTCCCTCTTCTTGTACCCCTTATAAAGACATTTAATCCACATTATGGCACGAAATGTACAGGTAATGTTATGATTAAAATGGTGTACAGGAAATCCTGAACAAAAACACACATACACATACATAAACTCTCGCACACACACATATACACACACACACCTGCGATCATTATTAATGTTATGACTATTATTACTATTGGTAGCGTCCTCCTATGGTAGGGCGCTCTGTATGCTAATTAGCTCAGAGGAGATTATGTGTAAAACCTCCTAGTGGACGTTGTGTAATGACTGTACAATTGGAGGTTAAAAAAATTGATTTAACTGTGCATAAATCACTTGGTGATGCTAGCGCCAATTTATCAAATGTAGTACCTGCTTCCATGTTGTACCTACTTCTCATTTCGTCGTCTTCGTGTTTTTTTTTTCCTCTCGTTTTTTTGTTAACCTTTCAAATGGCCTGCTGTATTTATATGTGCTTAAGGATGTTGCCGAGACACCGTTGATTTACATTTCTTGTGCTAGTTGTTCCTTCGCGGCACTAAACGCAGCACTGTGTAGCATGTACGGAAAACGTTGCACTTTGTTTTTTGTCTACGGTTTTCTTTACACTTATTCGGAGAACCACCCCAAATGATCGTTCAATGATTTGGAGACGAATTTATCGATATTTAAACAAACAAACAAACAAAAAATATAACTCATATCTAACTGGCTTATATATATATATATATATATATATATATATATATATATATATATATATATATATATATATATATATATATATCCTATATTATATAAAAAAAGGCCACTTCGTTAGCATCATTTGGTCAACCTTTATTTGATGTTAACGTAGACACATAATATCAGTGTGCTTTAAAATGCTACCTAAAGTGTGTACAAACACTTTGGTGTGAATGACTGTTTCTCATTTTCAGTTTAAGTACAGTGTTCTGGCTTTTTGACTAAAGTGGCGTCACACAGGAAGTAAACTTTCATGACTATGGTAATAAAAATGGCTATTTACTTGTGTTTTCTGGATCATGTACAATGCGATACTGCTTTGAACGCATCCATGTCGACTTTTATATCTCCGACACCATTTTTAAGGAAATTTTGGCGAAATTTGTTTGATGATCTTTTTGGCACCAGGGACTGAGTCAACATGGCTTCCTTTCTGAAACAGTGACAAAATGGTGGACAAAACTGTTTACGCGAACGTAATATATACACGGGATCAATATGTCACATAATATTTCAAAAATATAACTTCTGATTGGTGTCATGTCACCGACTACTCTAATTATTCCTAACTATAATTGTAAAAGGTTTACTTTACGCTTCTTGGAAACGGACAAAATAGTGGAGAAATCTTTTTATACATCTAAACACGATCATTGAGGTACGTGATACTTCAAAAATACACCGTTCGATTGGTTTCAGCTGGGTTTTATGTCACCGACCCATGTATAGTCCTGCACATAGTTTATAAACCCTGAAAACAGTGACAAAATGGTGGAAGGTGTTTACAAATGTAAGAACCAATAAAATACATGCCAGATGCCAGCATTGGTATAAGATGCTCAATTTATGTCTTAATGTAGCATGAGGGTTGTTTGCTAACCGTGAAGACACACTGTCAGCACACCTGCATATTATCCTACATGGTGAGGTGTGGAGATGAAATAAATCACCACCAACAGGGGGCGGTGTTTTACAACACTAATTGATTTAAATCACACTCACAAAACCAATGAAACAATGTGCAGACTTCTTGCCATTTAGCCTATGAGCTGCATATAGTTTGCACATGTTGTGCTAACATTCGGGGATAATAATGAACAAATATAACATTTGGTTTCTCAGCTTTGGTTTTATGTCACTAATAATGGCACACATACATGACAGCTAAAGAAACTTAAAAGCATTAATATTTGATTTCATTAGATCTTATACTGTTGTTGACGTCTCAGTTCTGATTGGTCAGAAGCGCTGACGGTGCGTTTATTTAACAGAGATTTATGGAAGGAGTCTCCGGTGTCACTGCTTTGTAACACTCAGTAGGTTTTCCGCCACAGGAAAGTCTTAGCTTTGTGGTTGCTTGGTAACGTGACATGCTGCATTTTGTTTTTTCAGAGAGGGAAAAAAGAAAGGCTGGTGAGGTAATGACTGTTTATAGCTGCTATAATGTAAGTAAGAACAGGAACAAATATTATTTATTTATTTTTTTTGTGTGGACCTTCCGCAACACTACATGTAACTATAAACGGATAAAAAATACAAATGTGTCATTCTTTAATAAATAAATTATGGTTAGCATTGGCATATAGCTGTTGTATATGAGTAATAAAACACGATGTAATTAGAAAATAATCAACTTGGGTGGTAAAAGTACCTTTTTGCGTCGGGTCATGTCACACCATGCCGGTGCTGATTATTTTCCCATAACAGCACACCCTCGAATGTTTTATTTCTTACTTAACTGACAGTCCTAATGGTTTAACATTCACATGATACACTTGCTTGTTGAGTTTGCTATTTGAGTTAATTATTAACTGGGCACTTACATTTTTTAAAATATTATTTCTGACTTCAGTCATGTGACTGTACTGATTTAATGTTATTTCCCATTGCTGCGGATGAAATCAATTAAATGTCAAGCAGAAATAATTAGGCTGCATCCACTTTGGCCAAAATAATGTCTTAAGCGGGAAAACAATGCTTCATGCAGTCATTCTATCACAATTAGGAATTGTAACCTAAGCAAAAGTACAATCATAAGGTATGATGTTTGGAAATTTGACTTTGGAATATTACTCTGCTTTCAATGATGAAGCAAAATCATCTTGGGATAAGCGTCAAACTATGAAAACTGGTCTACACAGCTCTTTCCTCTGGTCGTGTTTTAATGTTTTATCTTTTACACATTTTCAGCTGGAAAAGAAAAGAAAAAAAAAAAAAAGTACACGCAATTCTGAATGAAGGCATGAACTGAAAACAGGTGGACGTCACGTCCTGTTGAAAATAATAATACAGCGAGGTTCAAACTGAAACATGTTTTCATATTACTGTCATATGTACAGATGTGTGCAAGAACAAAAGAATTGAATACAAAGCATCTGTCAGTGGTTAGTTCAGTCCGTTCTACATTCATTACAAGGATGAAGTTGACATGGTGTCAGAGAAGAGGCGGTGTATCGTTACATTCAATCGTTACAGGTCAAAAACAGAAACCTGGAAATTCAGACATACAAAAAATACGTCCGTATTGTTAAAAAGTGCACGTGAATCGAGAGCCTACAGTACAGAAGAGCGGTACTGTACTGATGCAACCGTTTCTCATGTGATTGACAGCTGAATTAGTTTACTCACACTATCTGAACACACTGTTAGTCCTTAACGTTGTTGTCATTCACTCGGTGGCTGCTCGTATATATATCCAAGACTAAGTCACAGCATTGAATATTTCAAGTAAATCGTGTAAATTAAGTTGTTTTGCCTTTGCGCAACGTGAATCTGTTACTGAAATCCAAAAAAAAAAACCTTACACACTTTTCCTTACCACTCAATAAACCAAATTACGAAGTTAGTACATGTGATCGAGTAACTGTGAAAGTCCAGGACTAGCGATCATACTGTCCTTACGCTTCTACACTATTTTAAACAAGCCCTTGTCTACTTCCAAAATTTTCAAGTACTGACATATGGAAAAAGTGCGCTTGCTTTTGGGGATTTCTCCAGTCTCTTTTCTTTGTACTTTGTCCACTGTTCGCAGAATCATATCGACTTGCCAGCTAGCTTGTCTCCAAGATATGCTGTTATCTAGTTAGGTTATAATCTAGACAGCAGAACAACATGAAGGCATGTCAGTTCTTGGTAAACGCATTTCCTTTCAGATTCGGTTTCCTTTCAACACGCTCCAACGTGTGTTTAAAGTAACGGCCAAACTGCCTAGCTAGCCAACTGGCTACCGGAAACAGCTAGCATGCTAATCAGCTAGAAGCAGTTTAAGCTGGAGTACTCCTTCCTATAAGAATCCTATCAAGGTATCATGTTAAATGTCGTATATTATTTTCTAATTATGAAGCATTGTAGTGCTTATAATTAACAGTTGCATCCACCATCCATTTTCGTGCTACTTTCTCTGGAAATTCTGCTACTGCGAGTTAATATAGTCATGCATACTTTGATCCCCAAAAGACTCACTGGAAAAACATTCGGGCTGATAAAGTAGCAAAACTTAAAATTGGACATGGGGAGTCATCAAACACAAGCCACCAAGGGTACTTTAAAGACTAAATTACAGTCCAATATATTATGTATTAGTAAAACAAGATAGAAATGGAAAAATAATAATAATAATAATAAAGATCCCACAAATTCCCTTGTAGAGGCAACGTGCTCATCAATGAAAAAAGATCGAGGAATTCAAATGGGAAATTAACACATAAATACGCATTATTTTACAGCCGTAACATCTGAAAATCATACGAATGAACAACGCATGAGCTGAACGTACCTGCCGACGACCAGGACGTCTGTAATAAAATGGCACAATTATTGGACCTACAGTACGTAATCCGCTACGCAATTCGTTTTTCTAATTACATGACACTGAATCCCAGCTAATGCGGTACAGTTTCGTGACTTTTTCCACATGAAGTAGTCTTCAGCCTCAGCTTTTGCATTAGCTATCTTATACTATTCACAAAGACTCTTCATGATGTTTGTTTAGTAATGTACTCTCTTAATGGGTTATAGATCTGACTATACATGGTAAATCTCTATTTAAGAAAATAAATAACTACACAATTTCCCCTAAACACAAATGTATTCAATCAGCCAAGAAGTTTGGTTTGGAGTCAGGCAAAAAAAAGAAAAAAGAAAAAATTTTGTGCCACACCTGTAAAGCTGATATAGCAATAGAAGTGTGTCTCATACTTACTTTAAACAACAATGTATCTTTAAAGTTTAGGAGGCAAAGTCAAGAAGAACCACACACACACACAAACACACACATAAACACAAAAAAAACCCAATACAAATGTGATTCTGGATTTCCAAAATGGCCGCCTCCATGACGGTACAATGTTCAGCTACGCTGTGAAGTTTTCAGCCAGCAAAAAAAAAAAAACTGGATGTGGTTCAAGGAAGACTTCAAATACCGAATATGTATTAGCTGATTAGTTACAAGTGGTCTAAGGAGGGAAATTGTGCACTTTTTTTTTTGCCAGACAATTCCAGTGAGATCCGTATTTTCCTTAAACATCATGTAAACCCTACTGTACCTGATTCACTGCATTTGATGTGGGATTAGTCACGTGCTGCTAATCAGTCCGTTCTGTAATATACGGTGATACTCAACGTGGGTTCGTTCTTGAATTTACAAGAATTGGTCCGATGTGGGTTCTATGTGATTTACACGACTAGATTTTATACATCAAGAACGCGCCTGCAGTTCAGCCATTGCGCTTGCCAACCAACCCTCGGACGGTAAGTGTACATATTCCTACTTGCGCTGTCAGTTTAGCGGATTGTGTGTGCGAAGGGGTTTATGCTTTTATTCGCATGTCGCATTTGGACAACGTGAAAGCTCTCAGACTAGAGACGGTCACAAAAGAAGGTCCGGCAGTGTACACATCAGAGGTATGTGCAGATCCTATACTTATCGGTAAATTAAGTTGTTTAAAAAAAAAAATTTGTTTTTAAAAAATTGTTCTGAGCATATCACTCAACATCTCCGGAGCCAGAGGAGGACGTGGAGGCTGAGGAGCGGCGCCTCCGGCCATTGGACTTGCAGAGCATGCTGGGATGGAAGCCGTCGTGGCGGCGCGCATGCTTGGTCAGGTGGTCGCTGCGCATGAAGCACTTGCTGCAGAGGGGACAGGCGAAGCGCTTCTCGCCCGTGTGTGTACGAAAGTGGCGCGTCAGCTCATCTGATCGGGAGAAGCGCTTGCTGCAGCTGGGCCATGTGCACTGGAATGGTCTCTCACCTAAAGAAGGAGAGAGAGAGAGATGGAGAGAGAGAGAAAGAGATTCAGCACAATGTGTTCAGAACACGGCTGTCTGGGGATTTCTTTGTTCTGGCCATAGTGATTCACACATCAGTGATGAATGTATCTAGTTTGTAGAGATAAATTTGTTCTGCCATAAACACAGCTGGTCATGGCTAGAGTTTCATTTCAGGAAGGAAACAAAAAGGTCCGAAAGTGAGATTTTAAGGAACAAGTGCACTGGCATCCTCAGGTGGATGGTTTGAAGTCTTTACTTACAGGAACCTACTTATGAAATGAACAGCGTTAAGACACACAAGTGGACAACAGTTGTACTTTTACAATAGGCCTATTTGTACTACCGTATTATTTACAATAGGCTATTGAACGACCCAACTGACTGACTGACTTATTAAATAAACAAATCGCTTTAATAAATGGATGGATAGATAGACTAAAAGTCCCTCATCTGCTGTTCAGGCAAAGGAGATAAATATAATCACTGTTTAATCTCTGGTTTATGAGCACCATATAACCCATAAAGCACAGATTGTTACTGGAAACTCAGTAAAGAAGCCACGTGTACTGGGTGTGTACAACAGGTCATAAAGAGAGAGAGAGAGAGAGAGAGAGTGTATGTAAATGTATGTCAAAGAGGGTGACGTCATCTTTTCAGATTACCATAATGCACTGTTTATATGGTTATCTCATGTAATAATAATAATAATAATAATAATAATAATAATAATCTCTTATTAGTCACACAAAGCTACCAAAACAAATCAAGTGAACACTGAATAATCTGCTCGGTTCAATCACAGACCCTCAGGTCAGAAGTTGTTTTGTCACTATTTAAAAAGATCCCTTGATGCAACCCTGTATTACTTCATCCTGCTGTCCTGCCAAAGCTGATGAAACTGTTGTTGTGCTCTCCGAGTAACATTTTGTCCCGTTACCACCTCACGGTGCGCTCTGCTTGCGGTTACGCCCCCTTCCGCGCGCACGACCACGCTGTTTACGCATGCGGCCCCGCCCCCTCCTCACAGTCACGCCCCTTTTTTCCCTGCCACATGCGCTACCTTTAGAGAAAACCACGAGTCCAAAACGTCAAAGAAGCGAATATATATATATATATATATATATATATATATATATATATATATATATAGGCCTACATATATTTGCTTGCCGTGTCCACACACAAGTATAACCTATTATTTGTTCATTTCATATTTTGAACTGAAATGTGTCTGTACATATGTGTGTGTGTGTGTGTGTGTGTTGGGGAAACAATACTGTATGTGGATTTGATTTTTAGACGTGGGCTATTCCTGGACCTGTAGCATTCCGTATACACTAAAGACACACAGTAGAGCCCACGCTTTCAGCACGTGCGCGCTATATGCCGCGTTGCCAGATTGTGTATGATTGTGTATGATTGTTTTTAATGAGGTCTGGTACCTGGTCCAGATTGAATACACGTCAGCGTGTGAACGCTTGATATACAGTCGGTCAGGAAATCCAGTACGTACCGGTGTGTACACGGCAGTGCGCTTTCAGATGAGAAGACTTTCCGTAGATCTTGCCACATCCCGCGTAGGGACAGCGGTGCTTCTTCTCGGCGCTCTGCCGCCTGCGCCCCGGCCGCTCGCTCCCAGCCGCTCGGCACTTCTCCTTCACGCCGGATTGAGCATTTGCGGCGCTTTCTACCGAGCTCTTAGGACACACTCCGCCGCACTGGTTCAAGTCCAGCAGGATCATCGCCACCATGAGCAGCGTGCGGCTCTCCTGGCTCTCCATCTCCGCCTCCACATCCGCTCCGTCCGTGGAGGGCAGCGCGCGCGTCGCGACGACATCCACATCCGTCATGATCGTCTGGAGGTTTCTTACAAGACCAGACAAGTAAAACGCCGAGGTGTTACAAGGTGTCCGGGAGAAAAAGAGAACCCCCCCCCTCCTTAAAAAACAACAACAACACAATGTTCCTTTTTCTTCTTCGGAGCTCTTGTGCAACAAGCTGCGAGTCCGCTCCAGGGAACGTGATGTTCCCCACGCGTGTCCGTCAATATCTGTGCAGTCTGGAAGTCTTTCCGTGTACGTCAAAAACAAACAAACAACGGGTTTGTCCAATTTCCAGCCGCGTGTCGGACAAATCCCAAAAGTCGTGCCGTTGCCTTGCTGGTCCTCTTCATAACTGCGTCAAAACTTGTGTGAGCGCGCGCGCCGCCGCCGCCGCAGTGTTTTTCGCTGTTCTCTTTCTCAAAAGAAACAATTTCGCGGAATCCCAGGGCGTCATCGCGACACCGCGCTCTGATTGGTCACTTCCCGAACGCTGTCTCACGCGCTACCAGGAATCCCCGAGCAAACGGCGGAAATGTGGCTCGCGCTGTCCAATCGCGTCCTCCCTGGGCGTGGCGAGCGGCCTTGGACTAGCGTGCACCCGGAAACCATAACATAGATGGTGTGTCCTAAACCGCACTCGAGCGTGCTTAAGTAGCATGCTAAAGCAAATACTGCAATACTGTAGCCTATAGGTCGTGTGTTAGTTTTACACTGTGTTCAGGGCCGTGCTGTGCGTTCGCGTTCGGGGAGGCGTCATGAGGGGTAACGACCTCACTGAACTGCCCCTGGCACCGAGTCCGCCTCGTGCATACAGGCCTACGCACTGTCATGAATTCCGTCTGATCTAATGGTCTAATTATGTTGCAGAATTGTACACAAGGTGATACTATACTGTAACAACCACGGTATGGATTAGCTTAAAAAAGAAAGCTACAAAGACAGATGTGAGCTATAACCTAATGGAGGCCACACGTTTACATCCAACCATGTGTGGTGTTGGATTTTCTTACTTACACGTGCACTTTAGTAGGTCAGTAGCATGCATATATATAGCCTATATGTATGTATGCATATATATATATATATATATATATATATATATATATATATATATATATATATATATATATATATATATATATATGTGTGTGTATATATATATATATATATATATATATATATATATATATATATATATATATATATATATATATATAACATCTGGGGAATGAGTGTAACCTGACCCTTTTCACAGTAATCCCCGGGACACTGTTCTTGGAAAGTGAAATTGTTTACACCCAAGAAGTGAGATAGGACATAATGTAGCTTATGCAAACAACAGGCAATGCACATTCTGGAATTTAGAGTTGGTTTTTTTTCTTTATTTTTGCCAGTCATTATATAATAATAATAATAATAATAATAATAATAATAATAATAATAATCAGATTAGTGTTGTTTACGTACCATGCATCGGCTAATAAACATGTTCACGTTGTTAAAGTGTTATTTGAGTTTCAACTCCCCAAGATTCTTTGCCTGATAGCATTTTACTAACTTGTTATTGAGTAACTAATCATAATCATAATCAGTTCTGCGATTAAATGAATAAAGCAGCCTAAAGACCACCTATACGTGGCAGTCTGTGTACACACACACACACACACAAACACACACGTTCTGTCTCTTTCACCGTCACGCCTCCTTACTTGAACGCAGCACAAAAACAACAGGCTACGATCGCAGCCACTGAAATCTGATCTTTTAGTTAGTAAATACCTATCGTTGCTATAGTAACAACTTTAGTAGCATCTGAAACCAGCAAGCACATGCGGGTCACGCGCGTGCCCGCATCCCCGGCGCAGGTCTGTGGAACAGAATGTTCCCTGAATAAAGAGACGGTGAGCTCGAGCGGCGCCCAACGGCGGAGTCGTGCTACTGCAGGGTGAACTCGGCCAGTGTGGGTGGATCACCAGTGTGTTGGTGGCCAGCGTTTGCCTGGATTGTATGCATGAATATGTCGCTGTAGACCGAGCTGTTCAAACAGGTAGACCATCTTTCCCAGCTGGTAAACTATTTTCCAGCTATCCAACCATCCATTTCCCATAAAGCTTATCCTACACAGACTGGAGACTATTCCAGGGAATTCGGGGCAGGGAAAGGGGAGGGGGGTCACCCTGGACACACACATTCACACACTACGGACAGTTTGGAAATGCCAATAAGCCTACAATGCATTAATGACTGGGGAGGAAACCAGAGTACCTGGTAGAACCCCCGAAGCACAGGGAGGACATGCAAACTCCGCGCATAAAGGGCCGGAGGTGGGATTCAAACCCCCAACCTCGGAGGTGTGAAGTAAACATACTAGCCACTAAGCCACCATGCCTCCGGCTTTCTTATTACTTCATTAAACTAACCAACAAAGGCTTGGCATTTCATAATTGCTTTACTGTTGTGATATTTTCCTAAAAAATAACTTGCCTATGATGTAGCACAAGTAATAATTACCAGCTTGCAAAGGTGACACAGTTTGACCAGATTGGCCTGTGTTTTGGTAGTTTTTCTTTCTAATGTGAATTTAGTGGTGTATTTTACTTTTGTGCACCAAATGTCATTTCATAATTTCATTTAAATGAAATTTGATTAAATTCAGATATTATTCTCAAATAAAGTGTATTACATTACTTGATAAAGTAGGGCACAATGAAATACACTATTCTGCTGAATGCAAAACACAACAATTAAACAGTTTGATTAAATCTAAAACAAAAAAACAAACAAACAATACATGAATAAAATACTATTTAAACGTTTAGTACTCCAGATTAAACTTTCTCCCTAAATTCACTGACAGCCCTTTTTTTTTGTTTTTCCTGCATTAGGTTCTTCTCTCATAAACCTAAGCCTGTCTTTTTCTCTGTCCTTGACATAAACGCCACTTTCTCTACTGCCCTAAAAAATGGAGTCAAAAGATTATTTAAATACTACAGTTTATATCTTTTTAAGCCTAGACATTACATAAACTTTTAGAAAAAAAAGTCTAATTCTTAAAAAAAACAAACAGACAAAACAAAAACACAATACCATTCTTTAATAGACTACACCAGCAATTAAGTTGGTTTGAAAATGATTCAATAGTGCCACCTGCAGGTAGGAATACGTCACGGCATAATCATTTAAATGCGCGGTAAATAATTTGAATATATTTTACATTTTAAATTAAATAATTGGAAACTGAAAAATTTTGAAGGCAAATTCAGCATCGTTGGTGCTGGATCAATTTAATCGTCTACAGCTGGTAGTGCTGTTAATAATATCCGTGTCAGTGAGGTGTGGTATAATGCTTTGGAAAATATTTCATTTTTAGCTGGCAGGCTCTGGGTCACAATATGTCATCTACTACTACTACTACTACTACTACTACTACTACTACTACTACTACTACTACTACTACTACTACTACTACTACTACTACTACTACTACTACTACTACTACTTGGGTGCACGGTGGCTTAGTGGTTACTATGTTCGCCTCACACCTCCAGGGTCGGGGGTTTGATTCCTGCCGCTGCCCCATGTGTGCGGAGTTTGTGTGTTGTCCCCGTCTTGTTGGTTTCCTTGGTTTCCTCCAGGTACTCCGGTTTCCTCCCCCAGTCCAAAGACATGCATGATTGGCGTGTCCGTAGTGTATGAATATGTGTGTGATTGTGCCCTGCGATGGATTGGCACCCCAACAGACATCCAGGGTGTACCTCGCCTTGTTCCCCATGCTCCCTGGAATAGGCTCCAGGTTCAAAATCAGCCAATCAAATCAAAGGAGGCAGGATTCAACTGGACTTTGACACAAGTGATTGGTCACTTTGATCTTTCTACGTTGCGGCAACCTTTTTTTTTGGATGGGGGTATTTTGCAAACCAATGGCACAGTGTTGAAGAAAATGTAAGGATTTCACTTATTTAGTTAACACAATACGTGAAAAGAAGCTAATATCGTGGTTACTGAAATTTGTTCGAAAGATGAAAGATGTTTGCCAGTTGTATTTTTATTTTAACCACCTGCCTGAGAAATTATATAGAACTTACTAATGTATGTATATGTATGTATAATAATCTATGCTAGCAAACGCCAAGCCTTTACCTGAGGTAATATTTAAAATTAATGAAGTAGCGAAATGAAATAATGCCTTGAACATATTAAACATTAAATATACATTAGGCATTCACTAATAACTTACATAATGATATGCTTGTTATAACAGATATAGCTAGTGTGCTAACTTTAGCTAATTAAACGTTTTATATGGCGGTATTTTAGTTGTGTATAGGACACCAGACAGACCTTCATATGATAAACAGGTGAGCTCTTACCTGTCCTGTAAAGCACACTGGATCGTGACCGCCTGCCAGAGAGCTGACCTTGCTGCACTTGGAGATGCTGGATGGTGACGTCAGCACAGACTACGTTTACATGGACAGCAGTAATCTAATTATTGACCTTATTCTGAATAAGACGTATAATATTGTGATTAAGGTGTTTACATGAGTTGCTTTTAGAATATTCCTTTCATGTTCCTGTTTTACATGTTATAGAACATAGTTTGATTAACGTCACACGTCATTATCTCACCACGTCACGCCGTCCGACGTCCCTCCAGAATTTCACACATCCACATACAGTTCGTCTCCGTTATGGTACCGTATACAGGTTTGGGTGTTTCATTTAAAATTTTACGAAAGCTTCAAGGGCAGTTAATTATTTGTCATGCTATATGTGCAAAAAGACTTGAAGCCATGAATGCTTGAAGCCTTGGACTGTGTCTGAAACTGCATACTTACCCACTATAAAATAGCCAAAATATGCATATTTCGCCTAATATATACACGTGTATTTTGCCTAATATATACGTGTATTTCGCCTACTATACATGTGTATTTCACCCACTATATACGTGTGTTTCACCTACTATATACGTGTATTTCACCTACTATATATGTGTATTTCACCCACTATATACGTGTGTTTCACCTACTATATACGTGTATTTCACCTACTATATACGTGTATTTCACCTACTATATATGTGCAATTTAAATACTATATACGTGCATTTCACCACTATATATGTGCAATTTAAATACTATATACGTGCATTTCACCACTATATATGTGCATTTCACCTACTATATACGAGTATTTTACCCATTATATACGCATATTTCGCCTACTATATACGTGCATTTCACCTACGATATACGTGTATATCACCTACTATATAGTAGGTAAGAACGTGGTTTTGGACGCAGCCTACTCTCTTGTTTGCCGTCAAACGGTTGTACACTGCCGTGTGTGTAGGTGTCCTGTCGCAAAATGCGGTGAAAATTCCCACATGACGTTAGTGTGATTAAGGTGTGCACATGTCCGTAATACACGTCGATAATGCGACTAAAACAGGAATTACTCCACACGTCTTAATTCGATTTGTGTTTAGTTCGAGGATGGCTTTAGTCAGATTAGGGTCATCAATAATCCCTGTTTACATGCTAGTTTCTTAATCAGAGAGAGTATCGTCTTAATCGGGTTAATATCGAGTTATTGTTGTCCATGTAAACGAACTGACTGATATGAGCACGCACATTGGGTAAACGCTTACATGAATTCCGATCTCGTTCACGGCCACATTTCGGAAATGTCTTCGATCTAGAACCACACGCAACAGCTCTGATCAGAATTTGTGTCCATGCATGTGAGCATCGCCAAAATGCGGCATTGAGAGAGAACAGCCGGTGTGGCTCACCTGGTGCTTCTGGAGAGGTGAAAACAGGTGTTATAGTTATAGGGTAATCGTTCTACTACTGGTTAATCTTACACATGTCCAAAACCAAAGAATTAATAAAGATTGATTAAGTTAAGTAGCTATTGAGAGATATGATACAAGACGATACAATAGAAAAGGAAGCAGTAACATTGCGATACACTTCAATTCACTGTATATTCGATACATTATCTGTATATTAAGTTTTCAGGTTGGAGGACGTTGTATTTTCCAGCTTCAGTTTTATGATCTTCAATAGAGAGATAAAGAGAGAGACTGTTTCGTGATGTTCTAGGCAAAGCAGTGTAGTTGCTTTAAAATGAATGGCATTTTCTAACAGATTTAGGTAAGTATAATAAAGGTTACGTTTTACATGAAAACAAACATGACATTACTTAATTTCATCACTACAACACTTTTAAAAGTTTAGCACACTTTTCGGTTGCCGCTGGATACCTGCACTTTTAATTGGTTAAGGTTTTATCTATAATATAGATATAATCTATTTGATCTATATCTATTTTCTATCTATTGTCTATATCTATATTATCTATCATTTCAATTAAGTATAATTTGTTATTTAATTTGTCTTTAACACATAACTTTATGTTGCACGCTAGTTCTCTTAACGCTTTAATGAGGTATTCATCCTAAAGTGTATTATTTACTAATCAGTAACTAATCGGGAATGCAGAGGCGGACCCTCCAACACGCCCTAAAAGAGGTTACAGCAGAGTCATCTATACTTAAGTGTGTCATATGTTACACTAAAGAAGAACAAGAGAATCCAGGCCTAATTCACTTAAATATTCATTTATTTAATAATACATGCCAAACATCCTATTCACACTGAGGAATATTACAGAATACATGTTTTGTATTTGCATCCAAATACTTAGCCTACTACAGTGGGAGGACGAGACTCATCTCGTCCTCACCAATTTTCTCTCGTTTCCCAGAATTCATTTCACATCCTCGTGGAAGAACGACATGCAGTTATTTTTTTAAAATTATTATTTATTTTAGGACACTAAATTAACTATGACCCCTTCGGATAAAATTACAATATTATTGCGGAAAAAAAACATGTGCTTGGACTCATTAGCTTACAAGTGGTCACAAATAAAAGTAAAAAGAAGAGGACGGGGACTGGGAGATGTGGAATAGAACTCACAAACCAGTATGCTACAGTATAGGGAAAAAGATAAGAAAAGAAAAGAAAGAAAACACATCGAGTTTCCTCATTGATTTGGCACGATGCATGTCTTTTGCCCTGTTTGGCTCGTTTCTGCAAATGTAGTGACCTTTTAACAACCACAGAAACATTTATGGAACACGTGCAGAACTTTTACATGTGACAACCAGGTGCTTAAGTGATGCTCACTTAGATTGTAAGAGTTTTTCGCTGAAATGCCGGTGTGTGGTGGGCGTTCTGGCGTGCCATGGCTGCTGTCGCATCATCCAGGTGGATGCTACACACTAGCGGTGGTTGAGGAGATTCCCCCCATCCATAGTATGTAAAGCGCTTTGAGTGTCTAGAAAAGCGCAATGTAAATACAACTGTAATTAATTAACTAACCAACTAACTAAATGTCTATGCCCAGTACAAAGGCCTTGCTGTGCCAATCTCAGTCCGTACAGGATTTCGCTGTTTTTTGTGATTGTTGTGGCAAAAATGCTTGATTTTGCTGTGGCTTTTTTTTTCCCTTCAAAATTTGCGATGCAATGTGTGGAGTTTTTTGTGCTTTCTTTGCTACTTGTATTGGCAAAATTGCAATTGCACGAAATTGTTCTGCACGGTCTTTTGCATTATTGTTTGTTGGTAATGCCAGGGACACACTAGATGATTTTTTTTTTTATCTTAAAAATAGTTTTAGTAAAAACTTTTATCCTTTAAAACCATGGGAGACCACAGACATAAGGATTTTTAACTTTACAATCCTCCGAATGCGTACATTAGATGATTCGGCCAGACCGCGAGACGATTACGATTTCATAGACGCGAGATCTGAGAGAAACTCGCGTTTTATCAAAAGTGACTTTAGAAGAAAAACAAATGTGGAGGATGATCGACGCCATCAGCTGGCTCTCCTGGTGTGCGTTATATTGTGCAGCAAAAAAACAAAAAAGGAGGAAAAGAATATGGGTGAAATCTTGGCTGAGAAGAATTATACAACTTACAGCGTGAGCTGGAGGTGAGTTGTTTTTTTCTAGCAACAAACTGGCTAAAACGCATGCAGACGTTACATTATGTTAGAGTTAAACTTCCAATTCTGTTGAGACACCATTCCATTATTGCACATTACTCTATCCCACCTCTGGCAGCCCGATCAAGAGTCGTAAATATGGAATATGTCTGGGATTGGGTAGTCTCCGACTCGATCCAGAGCAGTAAAATAATCGTAATGACACCGCACAATTGAGGATTTTTTGGACAAAAATTCGGTAGGGACAATCCTCGAATTGAGCCACGCCCCAATTGCGAAATCCTGGAGGAACTGTAATCTGGCCATGCATACCACCACACCATGTGTTTGAGTGAATCACACCGGGTGTAAGAATGGAGGACTCAGTCGTGTTATGCCCATGATACACTGCCAACATTGCCAGCAACTGCGGCCAGAAATTATTTCTCTAATATTTTCATTAGGAAAAGTCCAAAAATGACATTGTAAGCTTTGCCTAAGAAGAATTTTCTATCTTTTACTCATAAGAGAAAATAACGGCATGTTTTCCCACCTTCTTGGACTGAAAACGTTTGATATCTTAAGATGTAGCCTAGGAATGCTGCTTTTGGTGCGTGGTTTCCTGTTGATTGTACAAGGTATATGGTATATTGATGTAGCTTAGTCCATTTTTTTTGCCACACATGCTGTCTTGGATAAAAGTCACTCATACATTCAGCTGAGTTCATTTAAAAGTTGACTCCTGCCAGCAGTTGTTGCTTCAGGATGTTGTGACTGCATCACGTCTTCTAGAGCTAGAAAACGGTGGAGTGGCAAGGTGCTTCAGGATCAGATTAATGGAAAATGGACTTTGCCTTTGGTGGAACCAGGCCAACAGTAATACTAACGTTTGTGGATAGTAGGGCTGTGGTAAAAGTATATACATATACAGGTTTTCACATTTCATTTAAAGGTGTAATACTGTAATTGCTGCCTTGTATTTGTTTGGTATGTAAAGGTTTTGATGGAGGGATGCCACATGATGTGATGTGATGTGATGCATGATTTGTCAGTTAATAATATGAGTCGTCATATGATTTTACGAAAACCACAGTGATCTGAATATGCACAAAATGTTTGCATTTTGTATTTTCAGACTGCAGTAATAATGTCCTTTACACTTTTGGTTAGCACAGATCTCCCATGACTACATTTTAACCCTGCAGTAGAGAGTGTATATTAGAATCTCTTGGTGCTATCTCTTGGTGCTATTGCACACGAGTAAGGCAAAAGAACAAGGTTGATGGCAGAAGTGAATGTGACACTGATGAATGTATCATCCCTCATTATCTTTATTTCAGCTGACTAATAAATCTCATACCAGATTCCTTTTATTTTGTATTGCTTCAAAATCTTCATTCTCACACTACTTTCTCTCTAATGGTTACTGTTTTGGGGACATTAATGTTTCTTATTTGGACCCTGAAACAATAATATGTTCATTGCGAATTAAACTGATCCATAACATAATGTCTTCCGTTAAAGGAAAACAAATCGATAACTTTGAAATTCAGATCTAGTTCATTAAAACCCATTTCAGTTACTCAAAACCATTATGTGTAATCACACAAATAATCATTATGTAGAATAATTCACGAAAGTTTGTATGTACATGTCGTAATACGCTGTGATTACTCTAATACTTGTACAGTATAATGATTTGGAATATATAATTAAAATCTCTCAGCCGACCTGAAAAACAGTGCTCACAGATGTGCATACCTGAAATCAACACATGTCCTAAAGTGCATAAGAACCACTCCCTAGCCCCCCGTCCCATCCCCACCCCCACCCCCCACCCCCCGCTGGCCTGGCCTCTTGCATAGCAAGTCTACATCAATAATCTTGGTAGTGTCAAAAACAACAACGACCAACCGATCAGGTCCTTTCCTTCTGACGAAATGTCTTAAACAAGCCGCCGAAGTGTGATTACTTGTGATTGCTTGGTTCTCTAATGATTGAAACTCCAGCTGTTCCCATGAGCTCACTTTCAAAATCACGATTTACGAGTCACATGATTATTACTTTGTTTTTTTAAATGATTTGAGATGTAAAATAGTGCTGAGTGAAGGCCAACCCTATTTTATTCTAATGAACACATGTACCATGTGTTAGACTGTGTTTGAACGGACCATGTGCTAGACATGTGACATTGAACTAACTATGGTCCACACATGTGACCAAGAGATATTGTGAAGAACCTGAAATGAAGTAGGGGTAGGTCCTTCAAGTCCTACAAATGTACACCGGGAAAGCACTGGTTGCACTTGCACCATATGGGTATCTAAGAGCAAATGTCTCAAAGGTTGAATAAAATGTATATTTTCATGATAAAACCTTTTTTTTAAATCTACAATAGACATCTGAGAAAATATATGTGCAATTTTTTTTTGTATAATAAGCATGTCTATGCATGTGTGTCCAAGATAAAAGATGAAGCTAATTATATACAACAAATGTTGAATGTCTTCTCACATCTGCCCGGCTCTTAAAATATTTCCCTTTGTCTTTTTATTTGATTTGAATTTAAACTCACGACTCCTACATTGGTAAAGTGACTACAACATGGATAGTCAAACTCAAAAGATTAAGACAAGTGGTTTGGGGTGATTAAAGTAGGGAGAGGGAAACTTAATACGTTTAAAACATGGCTTGCTAACCTACTTATTAATGGGAATACCCTCTCTCTATATATTTCAAGTCTGTTCATTGGATACATATTCCCCTATTCTATTTCCACCTGAACTCACAGAAAGGAATGAACATTAGGCATTACCAGTTCAAAAAGACTGCAAACTATTTTTGCCAAATGGCAACACTGTAAACCAGATTTGTACTATGGTGCTAAAGGTGTCATAGTGTGCTAGTTTGCTATCCAGGACAAATCATTACAATGTAGAGCACATAATTCACCCAGACAGTGCTAACTGCTTATTGGACAGGCCTTTGGACATCAGATAAGTTTTAAAATTCCTTTCCCATTCTATGCATACTACAGGAGATCCACAATGTCTTCTGCCCTTTCCACTTAATCTCCTCCACCATCACGTATAGTTGTGCCTGCCATCAAAGCTTTGGAAGGCTGACGGCTTGGCTAGTCTCCTCAAGGAGAGTGTGTCTGTCTTGCTGTCAGGCCTTATACCAGACTTGCTCCTCTGGAATGGATTCCTGGCACGTCCTTTGTCCATGCGTTCACTGATGGAAAAGCTCTTTCGGGCATAGACATTAGAATGGGAGTCCTCTGATGAGGAGCAGCTATTGGCTCGTTCTAGTCTGGAGGCTGGAGAACAGAAGGGGCCCAGGGCTAAACCCATGGCCAAATCAACCCCGATACCACCACCTCCACTGGAACAGGGCTTGCTGGTCTCAGCTGAGCCCTCGGTGGGCTCTTCATGGTCAGACTCAGCGTGGCTCAGCTCAGCATCACGCTCTGGGTGTGAGGCACACAATTCCTGGGGCTTCTCAAAGGTGAATGAGCCCCCAGGTGAATCTGAACGCTCGGGCACTGGGTATGATGTCGAGACACAGCGTGTGTCGATGCAGTCTGTGATGCTGGTGTACTCGGCTGCCTTTACTTGCATGCCTATGCCACCATAGTAGGTGCGTGGCATGAACATGAGGCTGTGGGACTTCACCATTTGGGCCTCATCCAAGAACATGGGTCCAGCCGCTGATAAAAAGCGGCTGCTCTTGGAGCGCTCAAGGATGCCTGCCGAGGGTGGAGGGGATGGCTCTATGTCCCATGGGGGCAGGGCATCTGGTGGTATGTGGGTGGTGCACAGTGGCAGGTCGGTGGCAACGCTGTCCTCGAATAAGACAGTGCCATCTGACTGTCTTTCACTAACCCCTGCCCTACCATGGTAGTCCCGTTCCCCAGACAGCACTGCCTCCATGATCTCGGAATGGAGGGATGGGTCTCGAGCAAGAGTCTGAGCCATTCGAACTGGTTCCAGGAAGCTCTCTTGGGGCTCTGCCTCCTCTGTTGTGGACACATATATATCGATGCAAGATGAGGGTCGGTGCTGTTGTTGTACAGACAGCGTATTCAGAGGGGCAGGTTTGCACTCTTTTTGGGCAGCTCCTGACGCGACTGACTGTGAGCTATTGGCACGGTGTAAGCTCAAAGAGCGCTCCTTGAAAAATCCCTCAACTCGGTCTGTCCCACACCTGTCTCGGGATGAATGGCCTATGTAGAAGGAGTGACTCCTCACCCTTGGTGCCAGAGTGGTGGGTGAAGTTGGAGAAATGGACTCCTCCCCACCCTGTTCCATAGACTCTTGCAGCCGGTAGGCGTTTCCCTCCTGGCTGTTGAAACTGCTCTGACGGAGGATATAGTTAGTGTCAGTGCAGTCTGACGACGTTCTCGAATGTGCTTTGTTCACGTCAGTCCTCTCCACACCTGTAAATCGCTCCAGAGCCGCAGCCATGCGGGCAATCAGTTCCTCCATCTGTGCCAGCCGAATGTCCACAGTCTGCAATGAGGCCTTCATGAAGTGCTCCCGCTCGTTTACCTCCTCCAGCCTCATTGCCATGTTTTCCACCCTGATGAGGACAAGCATTTAGAGTTTAAAGAACCCTGAAACATCCATACCAAGCGCCCCATACAACTGCCCCATGATTATTAATTATTTTTCAAAATTCTTGGGATTTAAGGAGATGTAAACTGGTCTTTGAGTTGAAGCAACTTTTTTAAAAAAACTTATTTGCAATGGTAATATTTTTACTACCACAATTGACTGAATATGGTTGATCTGAATTTTGTGTAAGTTCTGTGAACCTTTCAGATGTTACTCGGATCCTCTCATCGTTGGAAGAGTTGAAGCGATCATCCTTTTCTCGGAAGTATTCTTCGATGCACTGCTCTTCAAAATCATGGACTTTTTTCAGCTCGTCTTCTGTGATGAAGAGCTCTGGTAGTATGAATTAAAATGAAGTTTAACCTCTGCATTATTATTCAGCAGTTTATTTCGATTGTTTTATGTTTGTATGCAATATGTCTTATATAATTGAAATCCCCAAGCCTGCATGCAACCTAGCAGGACAATCACCAGGTATAATTCTATTCACCTCACAAAGAGCTTGATAAGTAGCTCTACATCAGCAGTTGAGCAAAGCTTGTTTTGAAACCAGTTATGATACCGGTAACTTACTTAATCCAAAGTCCCGTTCATCATCATCATGCTTCCTCCAGCGACAGCACAGATGCTTGAGGACCATGGTCATGTGACTGAAGATGATGAGAGGAGGAGGAAGAACAGGGCGCTCATGAAATGTCATAATTAGTTGATAGCGCTGAAATTTCCACACCTGATTGGAGATGGACTTCACCTCGAAGAACGTATTGCTGAGAAGACAGCACACAACCATCTTAGTAGTCAGCATTTCATTAGAAAGGCCAAACACAGACATGAGATTTACATTCAAATTGCGTACAGTCTTTGTTTATAACATCTAAATTCAACCGGATCTCACGCAAAATATGTGAGAGTACTGTGCGAGATTTTATTGGATTATATATATGAACAAATATACAGTATAAGAAAAGCTAAGACCCTGCTCCTCGCTATAATTTTATATGATATGAGTTGCCTCGAGGGAATTCGTACATAAATGCAATTATGAAACAATCCATCCATCCTCTATACCGCTTATCCTTTTCAGGGTCACAGGGAACCTGGAGCCTATCCCAGAACATGCAAACTCCGCACACACAGGGTCACAGTGGGAATTGAACCCCTGACCCTGGAGGTGTGAGGCGAGCGTGCTAACCACTAAACCACCGTGCGCCCCATTATGGAATAATATTGTCAGAAATTCTTCATTAGCAAAAAAAATATCCACCAATGAAGCTTAATATTTCTTCATTGTAATTAATAGATACTATTTGTGAAGGGTGTTTTCGGACGCCGCGATTTGTACTTGGTTCTACTAAGTTTATCAGGACTACGTAGAAATACATCATTCTCTCATACTCACATCTTTAAACAGAAGTCAACTGTCATATACTGACATATCAATATATGGGCACATTCATGTAATAGTCATAAGATAGGTCATAATAGGCCATACTTGAAGACAGCAATGAGGAGATTGACCAGAAGAATGTTGGCAACTAGCAAGTAGCAGGCCATGATGGCAGGCACAATCCACGCGCCGGTCTTACATGGAGGCTGGGACACAATAGTACCGTCCTCTGCGGTGATGTTCTGCCCACATGGTGCTATGGAGAGATTGCATTAGTTGTCATCAACAAGATCTTTATGTGCTCATGAGACTGACAGAACTAATGAAAAGAGAAATGAAAAACAAACAAACAAACAAACAAAAACACAACAGAAACCACATCCGAAAGTCCTTATTGCTCTAATCTTGACTACCACACAACTAAAAAATGATGAGGAGCAATAAGGAGTGAGAAGCCAAATGGCAAGCCTATATGCACTGAGATGTGGATCTAAAGTACCTTTCAAAGCATATTCATTCATGTTCAATTGCATTCCCCAATATATTTAAACATGTCCTCAATGTTTAAAATATATTGATATGTAAGAGTGTAGCATTCTCATAAAAGATGATTGTGCAGAATGTATAAAAAATACATTGTTCGTTTTTTCCAGAAGGGATGGTTCAGTTGCTGTGGATTTCGACAAGAAGACAGTCATCACTCTTGGAGCTGTTTGTGTTTGTGGATATCCTTTGTTTGCTGCGGTCAATCACACGCGGAAGCCCAAAGATAGAGAACTGAAGTAACACCAATTTGTATTCAGACCATTTTTTTTTTTTTAATCTGTCAAAAAAACTCTGACAACTGAACCACATGAAAAAACATTTGGTGATGACGATAGGTGGCAGATGTACTGTATGGAGGATTCTGAGGAAAAAGAAACCTATATTATTTGTATAAATTATTTTACATATTATACACACAATGTATTTGCCTACCAAACTTTTCACATGAGGAATACTTCAACTTTTTTTTTTTCCCATGGAAAACTATTTATAGATCTAAAGTTCTCGTACATATATATTTCCAGCCTATACACAGACAGTTAAAAATAACTAGTATCTATGATTATTTCCAATCCAGTTCTTGCTGTTTTGGTGTATGTTTAGCCATCTTAAAATGCATGTTAGTATGAATGGCAGTAGCATTGCATATGCCTGTGTGGTTGGTGTACCATGCAATGCCACAGACGTTAGCATGGATGGGCGGTGGAGCACGCATTCAGCATGAGCAAGTTTCCATGACAGAGATTAGAAATAAAAAGCTGATCTTTCATCTCAACCCAAGTTTCAATTCCACAATGACTTATTTGCATGATTCATGCATCATGTCTTAAGACCTCCTGGCTACATTTAGCTCCTGAAGTCTACACTGACTGGCTCAGACAGGCCTCCAAGGGCATATTTAGAAAACTTCATGATCCTTACAATACCAACAAGATTCTCCTATGGAGAAATGTTGAAGGGAAATAAAAAAGACGTTAAAAACTATAATGCAACGTAAGTACAATGAGATAAATTTGTACTATAAGACCAGTTCTAACTACGACCCCTGGCATGGAAACATTTGAGTGTCAATTTGAGTGCCATAATTGTCTTGGCTCCTAAAGGAAATATGGTGAAGTAGGTGGCATGGTCGTGAAACTGGAATGGCACTGGCAATGGAACTCTTGTTAAATAATTAAATATTTCATATTTAAATATATAGATAGATAGATAGATATTTGGATTTGCCTATATGGGATGGACCACTGGTACGCCCAGTTCCATGAGTTCGAACGTAATTTTCGACCGGCCAGAGTTTTTCATTCAGCCTGTTCTGTAGCTTCCTACTATTCACATCTGCAACAAGAAATGACAGTGTTATTTCAGCTCTCTTGTCTTTGGGCTATCCACCTACAGTATGAACACACACACACACACACACACACACACACACACACACACACACACGCACCCCACATACACACATATGCACAAACACAACTCCCGAATTATTTAAATGTATACACATAAGCAATACTATATAGTGCCTTGCATAGTGCCCCACTGAACCTTTCCACATTTTGTAGTGTTACAACCTGGAACTGAAATGCTGAAATGGACTTAATTGGGTGTATATGTCATGAATCTATACAAAATAGCCCATAACATGTGGGAGGGGTGGGAGTGGGGGGGGGGGGGGGGGGGGGGATCAATACATTTTGCAAAATTATTTCCAAATAAAAACATAATTTTGCATAAGTATTCACCCAATATGCTATGAAAGCCCTAAATTTGTTCTGGTGTAGCCAGATGCAATTAGAAGTAACATAATTAGTAGTGTGCGATTAAAGTGATCTCAATCATGTGATCGCAATATAAAAATAACTGTTCCTGGAAGGCCCCAGAGTTTGTTAGAAACCCTACCTAAACAAAGAAAGGACAAAGAACAAGGTTGTGACAAAGCTCTGTAAATGTATCAGTTAGGACTTGTTTTTTTTTTGTTGTTGTTTTTTTTAAAAATGACAAAATATTTTTTAAAAATAGAAAGAATATAACACATCCACTACTCTGTCTAGAGAAGGCCATCCACCAAAATACAGTGACTGGGTAAAGAGGTCATTAGTCAGAGAAGCAACCAAGAGGCCATCGTAAACTTTGAAGGAGCTGGAGAGATCCATAGCCCAAACACTCCACATGGTGGTGGTAGCGTCATGTTATGGAGATGCCTTTCATCAGCGGGAACTGGTCAGGGTTGAGGGACCAGAGACTTGATACTTGGTCAGAGGTTAACCTTCCAACAGGACATTGACCCTGAGTATACTGGCAAATCCACACTGGAGTAGTTCAAACCAAGAAAATGTTAGAACAGTCCAGTCAAAGCCCAGACCTCAACCTGATTCTTAGACAAAAACTGATCACCAATGGTGTTCATTCAATCAGACATACGATAGAGACATATCCTCTAAAACTAGCTATAATTGCAGACAAAGTGGGTTCTACCAAATCTTGACCCAGGGGGAACTCTGGGTCTCTCTGCAGTAGATACAACCAGTGGGACAGTGCGTCTGCGTCTTGCCCTCCCGACCAATTTATAGCACTACATCTGCACATATTCCATGCTTGAATATGTTGACTTTATGTAGTCTGTTACCTTTGCTCTATATTAGCAAACCTTAGGACCATGTTATGGCACTTAATAGCTGGGGCTTCAAGTATTTTATCCTTTTACGTTTCCTTTAATGTCCAAGTCTAAAGTTCTCCAGGCCTCCATGCCTAAGGAATACCCATTTGATATGTTAATAGTTTCCAAAGGCCTCTTCATATCCTGAATAAAATACATCTGATTGTTTTGTCATTCTAGATCAGCATTAAGAAATACTGACAAATGTACTGCATATGCTTATGGCAAGACTAAAACAGCAAACTTCCTCCCCCCAGGCTGATCGCTGCATTATACAGTTCTAGCCATATTTTTTTAAAAGATGTCTTTGTTTCAATTTCAGTGATGCAACCGAAGACCGTATACAGTATATGGGTGGACAACATGGTGCCACCGACTCCCATCGTGTGGTTTTGAAGCCTAAATTTGGTCGAATTGAAAGTGGCTATCTTGATTAGAGTTTGCGCGGTAGGTGAAAACTGGAGCCAGAGTCTGTGCAGTAGATACAGCCAGTAGGATAGTGCATCTGCCTCTTTCCCACCCATATTGGTCACTGGTCACTCCCCTTCTTCAATCCGGCAACGTGCACAGTGACATATGAAGGCTAATGTGCAACAACGTAAGACGACACATCGAACAACACTAGCTCAAAGTAAGTACAGCATTACTAATTAATATGTAAAACATGTTGCTAATTTGTAGTCATGTAACTTGGTAAAGTAAATTGATATTACCATTGACAGGAAAAGATTTTGGATTTTTCTAGCTTGCTGATGTTAGCTAATACATCATCTTAATCAAAGTAATGTACCTAAGTCCAAGCAGCTAATGTAATGTACTAACTGAAAATATACCAGTAAACAGCATTCAATAATTAATATTATACTTAGCACAATTAATTTTTTTTTGGGGAAAAAAATGGTGCTCCCTATGGTTTTCATTTTGCTCTTACCCCACTAAGCTACCCATTTGAATGGTGGTGAAGTATTGATTTTCTTTAAAGGAAAAATATTTTTAAACAATAAAAACTAATGTTTGAGGTTTTACACAAAAGGTGCAGTATAATTTCTTCTGCTCAAAAATATCATATCATGACATGCCTCAGAATGTTCTCTAGTTACAGTTAGCAAGCATAGTAATCGACTTTACCTAACATTAGTGTTTGCAAGCAAGCCAACCAGAATACATATATGAACATGATGTTCGCATCATTTATTTAATTATGATGTGACTCGGGCAATTTTAATATCCAGACTGAATTAATAATATGGTTATATCTAGCATGCTAATATCTCTTTTTCCCTTCAAAGTGTTTCAGTTTGCTAATGTTATCTAGCAGCTAGCTAGCATCAAAATGAGCCACATGCCAGAAAAAAAAAAAAAATGCAAAGAGCTCGGTGCTGAGGGTTTGTTTAAAACTGAACAAGATATGGCTTTGCTACAGAACTGTCAAAGTTGTCAACACTGTAAGTCTTTGCTGGAAAGTTTGAAAGATGGCAAATGAAGTTCACTGGGCTGTAGTCTCAGTAAGAGCTTCAGGTGTGTGTCGGTAAATGCGTGCACATTCATGAGGCTTGACTGTCATTTCTAGCTGTTCATCAGCCCACCCTAAAACTGTCAATCACCCCATCAACCACCTGCTTTTAATTATCATCAAATTTTACTGGCGCATGTTATATAGCGCTTTTATCCAAAGCACTTTACACTGTGTCTCATTCACCCATTCACACACACTCTCACACACCACTGGTAGCAGAGCTGCCATGCAAGGCGCTAACTTGCCATCGGGAGTGTCTTGCCCAAGGACACTTCAGCATGTAGAGTCATGTGGGCCGGGAATCGAACCGCCAGACCTACGATTAGTGGACAACCCGCTCTACCACCTGAGCCACAGCCGCCCCTCAAATAACTCCTATAATACACATTTATTCCAAGGAAAAATATTGAGGGTAAAATCAATGTCAATTGAAAAAAAAAAAAAAGACAGAACACTATCTCGGATAATAATTTTTTACTTAAAAATCGGGTTTGTTTGGCTTGTTTTACAATGACATGGGAATAGATTGGGTTAAAAATTGTTCTGCAGCCAGCCACTTGAGGGCCTAAGAGGCATTTTGGCTTCACTTTTGAACCCCTGTTCTGACGTCCACCCATATATACAGTCTTTGGGTGCAACAGTGTATACAGGTCCGTCAGGTTGGCTTTTGTGTTGACTATGCTAACCAATGACAAATGCAGGTTTACAATATGTGCACCACAACATCGCACCTGGTTTAAATGTGTACGCTGGACAAATACGTTTTGCTTGTGTGTCCTGTTGGAAACAGGCCTAGCTTATCCGTGCGCCATTCTGTGGGGGCCGTGTACTTTGGCAGCACTAGTACATTTGATAAGAGTGCTGAGGGCTTGTCAAAAAAATATTACTCTGCACCCCACCCCTGGTGGACAGCTGCCTATGCCAAAGACAAACCCTGGCTTGGAGGAACTAATTGTTAGATCCTGCTTTATGAATCACGTGAACGTTCATTTGTTTTGATTCTTCCTTTAACTCCATCTTCACCATAATTCAGCATCTGTACCAGCCACTGTATCAAATGTTACATTCATCTTTTTATAACAGTTTGGGTGTTGTTTTATACTGTTATTACGTTTAATACCGTGTGGCATTGCTGGCATCCCAGAACCCCTCTAAAACATTTTGACAGATTCACTTTCTCTGAATCAAATGATACTGTACTGTGAACAGAAGTTCATTACTGTGAGCAGTGTGGAGTGTAAGTACTATATTTCTGGTCAACTAACAGATGCTAAAAGCTGATGTTCCACATCTGAAACAATTTTTAACTTTAAAGCTATAGTCAATGTATTTTTTTTTATTATACATAATCACCCGTCGGTTCATAGTACCTGACTAGTATTGGAGGCCTGCTGCCCTGCAGTGTTTCACTTTTTCCCTATTACAATCACAAGGGATTCAACTCAAGAGTTAATTATCAGTCCCTACATACAGTAGGTTGCATCAGGTGTGTTGGGGGTCAGGTAGATTTGAAAAGGTGCAGGAGTCGATTGAGAACTCTAAAGAGGTTTTTAAATATAAAAACCAAAATGACTGCAGATTCAAAACCAGGCTCCCAAAGATGTTGACTTCTCTAAATCGTCATTAAAACATGCGACGAAGATGTCTTACGGTCGATTTGGTCGGCGAAGACTTCTCCATAGATCATCCAGTAGGGCATGAAGAAGATATTGCGAGCCAGCATCCATGATGGATCCTCATTAGGGTTCAGGATGGCTTGACGTGCCACACCGAAACTCATCAGCACCACCAACATGATGATCACAAAATACATCATGTCAATCATCTGCAGAGAAAGAGCGAGATACTGTTAAAGCAACAGTCTTCAGGTCATTCCATCATTGTATTGGCTAATTAATAAGACTGAATTTCTCACCATCTTGCCAATCATCATTACGTAGGGTCCGAGGTATTTGTTTACCCCGAAGATGTCAAGCAGGCGGATGTACCAGTAGATGATGTTGACGCAGTAGATGACCCGACCATAGCTCATGAGAGGCGGCTCCTGAAGACGGAGCACCATGCCAATGGAGAAGATAAGAATAGCCATGAGGTCTGTGACGTTCCAGTACTCCTGCAGCCATACTTTTACTTTCTGCAGCAGTTTGCCAGGCTCTGACATCAGGATCTGAGGATGAGATGTGTGTTAGAGAGAAAATACATTATTTAATCAACCATCATCCAATTTTAGGACTTGGGGGAGTTTAGGACTTTATGGCCCTGGCATGTGACTTGCACGCTTGCTTGCTCACTCGATCTCTACGTTTAACAGGTGGAAGATTGACATGCAGGACCTGTACAGTGAGTAACTTTTGTTATGTTTCAGTTGATTTTTTTTTACTGTTATCATCAATATGCAGAATCAGGTCCTGTATTTTGATCCTAAATCACTTTTGAATATTTGTTGTCTGAGTGTAACCAACAGTGTATTGCTCTAAACACAGTAAATGCATTTTCTAACCATGACAGTAATTTGATCATGACATACAGACATACAGAGATGTCAATCATGCAAATAACAGAAATATAGTACTGTGTAGAAGTTTTAGGCACATGCAAAGAAATGCTATAGAGCAAAGATACCTTCAATAATATTGACATTAAATGTTTCTCCATTTAAAAAAAAAATACTATAAAGAGCAGTAAACAGTAATAAATGAAACAAACGCAACATTCGGTGTGAAGACCCTTTGCTTACAAAAAGTAGTCTCAGGTAGAATTAGTGCAGTTTTATAAGGAAATGAGCTGTAAGTTTGATTGAGAATCTTACAGAACCAGCCACAGTTCGTCTGGAGACTTCGACTGTCGCACTCGCTTTTAATTTTTGCAGCAGCCTTCATTATATTTTCTGTCTGAAAAGTGTCTCTTACAACTTAATATGCTGGTTTCTCTACTGACATACAAACATTTTCCTGTAACATTAAATTTTGTGCTGGAAAAGTAATGTTTAGAAATCTAAAATGTTTTTGCACTGGCTCGATAACGTAGAAGTCATAAAATAAAATAAAAAAATAGGATGCCTAAGACTTTTGCACAGTACTATATATATATACAAAGACTTCAAATGCACTGCAGCAATCACAAATATGATTACTCTACTTGGATAAAAAGGATTCCTAGGTAATGCATGTCATCAGTCACAGAGCTCCAGATTGCAAATTGTAATATATCTAAACCAACCACACATAATTGACATATTTTACAAAAGGGATGCTGCTAGAGTGCACATGAGCTTCATGGCCAATATGGGGCAGTATTAGCCTTCTCATCACGGAGAGGGAGCTTGATTTCATTCCTGGAAAGAAAAAAGGGGGGGGGGGGGTGTCTAAAACAGGACTGTGTGGAGAAATCAGCTGAGGGGTTCACAAATCTCAGTACGCTACTCGAGACCGCAATTTCTGTCAGACTGACATTCAGGAGCTCAGCTTGTCTGATTTCTCCCAGTGAGCTCCTACTGAGCCCCGTCCTATTTAAAACCCCAGCTGGTATTTTAACACTTGTGACCATTTGAAGTTGCTGTAAACATGACTGAGACATTTAAATTATAGGCTTTCTTGAATTTCTATGAAGTTTGGTGTGATTGGTCACATGATTATAATTTTTTTTTTGATGTCTGTTACGTTCTATTGAAATTAAATAGAAGTTAGGAAAACATGTTTTAATCCAGATCGAACTCCGATGTTTTAATAAGTTTGTACTGCCACATTTGCAGTAAATAATTCGCAGAGGGGATTTAAACGTGAAAAGCATAATGACTAATTGCAAATACATAATGCGCTGTTGATAATCCTAACATACATAATGAATTGAGTTTTAATATTTTGTCAATTAAAATGTAGCAAAAATGGAATGTAGTGCAAGATAAAAATAAAAAAAATTGGTAAATATTGCTCTTATTTGCTTTTTATTATCTGTTTTCTACTATTTGCACAATAAAGATGTATGGCTTTGCACATTTTAACTAATTGAGTCGAACAGATTGACAGCGTTTGTCATTTCAGTATTCACACCCAGGCATGTGTGAAAAGGCGTACAGTTTGTGCCATCTCTAAAAGTAAAATTCATGTTCTTATGCAGCTGAAAAAGCTACGTAAGAACCTGGAGAATTGGCAGTGTTGTTTGTACATTTGCATTTATTTCACAGAATCCAAAACACTGATCACCAGTCCAGGTTTTATAAAAGTCTTTGTCAGGGAGAAAAGACACATTAACAGCTGTGCTTTAATGTGCTTTAACGAGGCAAAAACGAACAAAAATGTATAACTTGATGAAGTACAATTCATGTCGTGTAATTATAATTAGATGGAATATAAATAAAATAACTTCTCCCAGTAATGATCGATAGGGATGCTAATGTGATTTAAAAGTGTCCTGTGTCTGTGTAGAGATTAGTGATGACACACGTCTTTGGAATTGAGGTGTAAGGAAGTGTGCAGATATACACTATATGTATGGCCAAATGTTTGTGGACACCTGACCGTCACACCCATAGGTGCTTTTTGAACATATGGAATTTTCATGTTATTTTCCTTCACTGAAACTAAGGGGCAAGGAACAAAGCAAGGTCCAAAAAGACATGGTTTGCCAAGGTTGGTGTGGAAGAACTCTAGTGGCATGCAGAGAGCCCTGACCGTAACCCTATTAAAGACCTTTGAGATGAATTGGAACACCGCATACCAGGCCTTCTTGCCCGACACCAGTGCTTTACCTGACCAATGCTCTTGTGGCTGAAATCCGCACAGCCATGCTCCAAAATCTAGTGGAAGGCCTTCGCATAAGAGTGGAGGTTATTATAATTATTATTTAGAAAAGGACTCAATCTAGAATGGGATGTTCAGCAAGCACATATGGATATGACGGTCAGGTGACCATAAAGTGTATAACAAAAACGCAAAACAAAGTCGATCGAATCTCATCCAGTCTTTGACCTCACCTCCCTCATCTTCTCAATGCCGTTGGTGAAAATGTAGGCGATCACGATCCACTCCTGAGAAGAAGGCCAGAGGTCCATTTTTACCAGCACGATGTAGTTGAAGAGCATTAGGTAGCCCACATAGGCCATCTGGGCAAAAAACAAACAAACAAAACAATCCACGTCACAGAAACACAAGACTCTTTGACGTGAACTCTGCTCTTTCTGCAAAGAGCTCAACACAGCAAATGTGTTAACTAACTAACGAAATTACACTGCTCAACATTTACATGGAGAGAAAGAAAATACTGTACTCATTTCACTTTCAGTGTAAATGATGGCATTGCGCAATTTACAATGCTCGAAAGAGCTGCCAGTTTATATTATATTTCGTAGTTGTATATTTACTACCTGCAGTCCTTCTACCTCCGTCAGCCAAGGCGACATTTCAACACGTACCAAAATGTGTTTATTCCTCTCATTGGTCAGAACTCACCTGTTTATGTTCTGGGGTTCCACTCATAGTGGTCATCCATCAGGATTGACAGACAGCAGCTCTGCGAGCTTATTGTGGCGCTCTTTTTAGCGGTAGTTATTATAATTGATCGGTATGGGCGGGAATCATTGTTTCATCGGGACAACATTGTTTCAATTCACATGTTTCAGAGAAGAGCCGTTACACGTCGTTTTAAAATGAAGAGGCGCGCTTTGTTATTGAATACCAAAGATTTTTCAGGTATGTTCATGGTTATCAGTACATCTATCACTTGTCAACACATTTAATCACTATAGTTGTTCAGGATTTCACGGTTGTACCCTCTACTGCATCGTGTTCCCCTGAATTTAACAGTCAATTTGATTGTAAATAAACATCATTTTGAAACATTAATGGTCGTGTAAATGATTTGTTATGGGTGTGAAAGTTCCCATCGTGCACTGCTATACAGGCTGGTTCGCCGCCACATGATTGGCTAATTGGATAACTGCATGAAAGTACAGGTGTATCTACTGAAGTGGACGGCGAGTGTATATTTCATACAGGGAATCTCATTTAGGTGGCGCATTGTTCAGGTCTCTAAAAATGTACGACTAACTCAAAGCTGGCTAACAACAAAGCGCTTCTCCTGCTATGTTTCACACTGCGACCGAGTTATTTACACTTTTCTCGTTCTTCTCTCTTTCACTCTCCGCACTTTCTCTTTACCGACGCATACAGGCCTTCTCCAGTCACGATGCCGGTTAATTTGATGCTTTGTTCAGAACACAGTGTGAGATCACCCACATCAGCCCTCTGGGTGTTTTTCACACTGGGAAAAACACACTGCATGAGGAGAAAACGTAGATTTTCAGAGAGATGGTAATGCAGATGATTAAAAATAGGCACAATAAATTTCTATGTAAAAAAAAAAAAGAGAAGAACTCAACAGAGTACTCAGAAGAGCACAACTTTTCCAGTCAAGTTTCCATAATCTCTGCAAACTTCAGAGACCGATGTTGTGGTGTCAGACATTTCAGACTCTAGTGGGTTTGACAGGCTTCACTGTAGAAGTGGGTGTTAAGGGGAAAGCCAGCATCTAGAATATCATCTGGAAAGAAAATATTCCATCAGGGAGTTTGACAAATGTCACAATTGAATCCTCTAAAAGACCTGGCTCACTTATGGATTAAAATACACTTTTATCAGTTTAGAATGCTGTATACATACAGTACTCCAGCAAGTACATGTGTGTGTAGTGTATATACGAAACTGGCAGTTGAAGACTGGAAAAAGACCAGCGGATTTTTCCCCCCTAATCTGACCAGTCTAGTCATTCTCCTCTGATCTCTCTCATCAACAAGGTGTTTAAGCCTGCAGTCCCTCAACTCGCAGGATTTATTATTTTTGCACCGTTCTGTGTGAACTCTAGAGACTGTTGAGTGTGAAAATCTCAAGAGATACTCAAACCAGCCCATCTGGCACCAAAAACCATGCCACAGTTAAAATTACAGAGCTCACACTTTTCCCCCATTCTGAAGTGGATGTTGTGATTTCTTCTGTTTTTGTGTATATCTCATACTAAATAGATGAAATAAAACATAAAATACAGGCAACCTGAGTAAACACACCATGCAGTTTGAATTTTTTGTTATTTTTTTTATTGAAGCAAAAAAGTTATCTAGCACCTTACGCACATGTGAAAAACGAATTGCCCCCTTAAATGTAAAATCTGGTTGTGCCACATTTATCAGCGATAACTGCAACCAAATGCTTCCGATAACTGGAGATCAGTCTTTCACAGCGCTGTGGTGGAATTTTGGTCCACTCTTTGAGACTTTTTGATCATGATCTGCATGTTTAAGGTCTTGCCACAGTATCTCAGTTGGTTCAAGTCAGGACTTTGACTACGCCACTCCAAAACTTTCATTTTGCTTTTTTGTTTTTAAGCCATTCAGAGGTGGACTATGCTTTGGATCATTGTCTTGCTGCATAATCCAGTTGCACTTCAGTTTTAACTTATGGACTGAAGACCGGACATTCTCCTTTAGGATTTTCTGGTAGAGAGCGGAATTCATGTTTCCCTCAATTATTGCAAGTCGCCCAGACCCTGAAGCAGTAAAGCATCCCCACACCATCACACTTCCTCCACCATGCGAACAGGTATGATGTTCTTTTTGTGGAATTCTGTGTTTGGTTTACGCCAGATGTAATGGGACCCCTGTCTTCCAAACAGTTCCACTTTCTCATCAGTCCACAGAACATTGCCCCAAAAGGTTTGAGAATCATAAAGGTGTGTTTTGACAAGATTCAGATGAGTCTTAATGTTCTTCTGGGTTAGCAGTGGTTTTCGCCTCACCACTCTTCCATGGATGCCATTTTTGCCCAGTGACTTTCTGATAGTGGAGTCATGAACAGTGACCTTTATTGATGCAAGAGAGGCCTATAGGTCCTTTTATGTTGTCCTTGGCTCTTTTGTGACTTCCTGGATGAGTCGTTACTGTGCTCTTGGAGGAATTTTGGAAGATCAGCCACTTCTGGGAAGGGTCACTACTGTGCTGAGTTTTTGCATGTGGAGATAACGGCTCTCGCTGTGGTTCTTTGGCGTCCCAGAGCCTTAGAAATAGATTTGTAACCCTTCCCAGACTGATGTATTTCAATCACCTTCTTTGTCAGATTTGTCATAGTGTGTTACTGGGTAAGAGCTTTTAACCAACTTCATGCTGTTGAAAAAGTTCTATTTAAGTGTTGATGTGATTGAACAGGGTTTGCAGTAATCAGGCCTGACTGCATCTAGTCCAGTTGAACCTCATTATGAAAGCAGTTTCATAGATTTAGGGAATTAGTAACTACGGGGGGCAAATACATTTTCACACAGGCCCAGCTGGTATGGGACAACTTTTTTGCTTCAATAAATATAATCATTTAAAAAACTGTATTTTGTGTTTACTCAGGCTGCCTTTTCTTTTATCGTAGACTTTATTTTAATTTTTGAAACAAATTAGTTTCAGAAAGCACTGTATGTCTGTGTGTGTGTATATATATATATATATATACACACACACACACACACACACACACACACACACACACACACACAGTGCCCTCCACTAATATTGGCACCCTTGGTAAATACAAGGTAAATGTGAGCAAACAAGGGTGTGAAAATTTGTCTTTATTGTTTAATCTTTTGATATTTTGCTAATGAAAATCACAAAAAAAAATCTCTGCTGGATGGATATGAAACAATTTGCAAACACAACAAAGGTTTATCCAAAAAAAAAAAAAAAAAAAAAAAAACTTTGTTAAATATAAGTGTGGAACAATTATTGGCACACGTATGAATTCATATGAGAAAAATATATTTGAAGTATATTCCCATTGATATTTAAAAAAAAATTCACCTGGGTGACTAGGAACAGGAAATTGTTCAACCATGACTTCCTGTTTCACAGGGGTATAAATATGAGGTAACATATAGGCCTTAGTCATTCATCATCAATTGGTAAGGGCGAGGAATATAGCTGTGATGTGCGGCAAAAGGTTGTTGAGCTTCACACAATGGGGTGTGTCTATAAGAAAATAGCACAAGCATTGAAAATACCCATTTCCACCATCAGGGGCAATAATTAAGAAGCTCCAGTCAACTGGAAATTGGACGTGTGTCAGTGCAGACCACTTTTTTATCTACACCATTTAAACAGTGGATGTAAACAATGTATTAGTTTGATTGTGACAGATAAACGTATGCCAAGGGAGCACTGCTGTCTAATTAAAGTTGTAGATCCTATAAACTTTCAAATAATCGGAGCAAAAAAAACAACTAATTACAGAAGCACTCTCTCGTCCAACCTTATTTTGTCTAATGCTACTGTGCATGTAGATTGAGCATTTTAAAAATTACATATCATGTAGACAAGTAGATAATTATACAAATAGAGATTTAATTACATGCCTGTTAATTGGGAGAAAAATCTTCTTCCTACTTGGGTCAGCTAGCTGCGCAATGTATATTTTTTTTTACATAGTACGTTCTTCTCAGGTGTTTAGTCAATCCATAGTATCTCATAAATAAGCAAACGTAGCTTTGGAAGTGACAGTGCACTCATTCAGACCTGTGATCTGTCCTGCCTGTAATCTGATTACTGCCATAACTCCTAAAGGACAAAGCACGTGCTTTTAGCTAATCTATATATGGAAACATATAAATAACTACGCAATTATGGAAACAGAGATGAATGAACTAAAATAGAAAAAGAACTACAAAGGGAAAGAATAAAGGATGTTAAATGTAATTGTCACGGATTTCCCCTCGTGCTTCCAAGTTGTCAGTGACTTTGTTTATTTTCGACACGTGTGCTTTTGTTATGGTTTATTTCTTGTCTCCGCCCCTCTTATGTTATTGGTTATTTCCCTAGTGTTTCAGCTGTTTGGTGTTATCCCCTTGATTGCGTTTATTATTTAAACCCCTTGTGTGTGTTTGTTCGACACAAAGTATTGAGAAGCTGTACTGTACAAGCCTTTTGATCCTCGTTTTTTGTTTCATGGTTTTGATCCTGTTCTCGTACTTGTTTATCGATTCCTGTCTAAGCCTAGTTCATCCTGTTTGCCGTTTCCCATCCATTTGCCTGTTTTTGACTGCGTTTGTGCTTTAGGATTTGGATTTGTCTGCCTGTCTCTCTTAATAAAAGCTCTTAACTGCACTTGAATCGGTCTATAATCGCATTACATGATAGTAATATACTTGCAAACAGTTTGTTACTTGAAGGTAACTAACAGGGGCATATTAAACATTAAATACTGATATTTTCATGCTGCTGTAAGTACTGTTTTTGCTTTTCGGACAGATCATCTCAGAGAGGTTATTGCTTCTCTCCTTTTTCTCAACACAGTAAATCTGGAAAAACAACAACAATGTAATTACCATGACAACCCCTCATTTAAAAAGTATCTGCATCTATATTTTTAGTAGCAAATAACTCAGTTGGCGAGTTTTCTTTCTTTAATGCCTCCTAGTACCCAAGAAGTACGATGAATAAGCACAGATCATTGTTGCGTGAAGCTTAATTTAATCACTAACTTTCTGTGATCAGGTCACTGAATATGTATTGTCTTAGAAACAAAGATACACAGGAATAACACTGAAGAAGCCAGTGTTGTGACTCTTCAGAACCCTGGCCTGTAACAGTATTGTCACGATTTCCCCTCGAGCTAGCGCTATAGCATGCAGCGTGCTCGGAGACCCGAAGCATGAGCCGATGCACACGCTTTTGGGTCTTCAGTGACAGTGACTTTGTGTAATTTCTACACATGCTTTTGTTAGGGTTTTTGTCCTGTCTCCGCCCCTGTATTGTCATTGGCTGTTTCCTGTAGTTGTGTCATCATTGTTCTCAGCTGTCTTGTGTTTCACCCCAGATTACGTTTGCCATTTAAACCCCTTGTGTCTCTTTGCACTTTGCGAAGTATTAGTGTTATCACCATACCAAGCGATTATACCCTGGACCTCGTTTTGTTTCATGTTCCTTGATCTTGTTCTTGTTTCTTGTTCTCGATTCTTGCCTTGCCCAGTTTATGCCTGTTTGCCAGTTGCCTGACCCTTTGCCTGTTCCTTGACCTCACTATTGTCTCATGTTTTGGATTTGTCTGCCTGTCTTTCTCTCAGTAAACTCTTATCTGCATTTGCATCCGTCCTAACCTTCATTAGGCGTGACAAGTATACAATGAAAATGTCAGCTTCTCAAAACTGTAGAAATATATCTCTCACCGTATGGAACCAGAATTTGACAATGGGGGCGTTGTAAAACTCGTAGATCTTGCGGCCCAATGGAATTAGGCGATGGCGATTCTGGGCCTCCTCCACTTCCTTTTTCCGAGACACTTCTGAGCTCACATTCCCCAGCATAGCCTGAAACATGAGAAAAGAAACAGCAAGGCAAGAAAGAGGATGTGTTTTATATATTGCAGGTAAAGAAGAAAAGTTCTTATCACTCAGAATCGTGTGAGGCAGAAGAAAAACTGCCAATCAATTCTGAGCACTCAGGCAGGTGGCAAATGTGCTTGGTGATACTGCTGTAAAATGGTAGCAAAAATGGAAGAGAGAGGGTAGAACTTGAAATTGAATAAAATAATGCAATTTCCATGTGCCAGAGAAACACACTGTTAAGCCAAGAGTGAGGACTTACAGGGATGGAGAACATGGCACACTCTTTGACATGTCTCAATTGTATTGCAACCCTTTAACTATTTAATTATTGAACCCATCAGCTACAGCGCCTTCCACTAATACTGGCACCCTTGGTAAATATGAGCAAAGAAGGCTGTGAAAATTTGCCTTTATTGTTTCACCTTTTGTGTTTTTTTGTTCAAAAAATTCACAAAAATACTCTGCTCTCATTGATATCAAACAATTGCAAACAAAACACAGGTTTAGCCCCCAAAATATCATTGTTAAATATAAGTGTACCACAATTATTGCCCCCCACCCATGAATTCATATGAGAAAAATATATTTGAAGTATATTCCCATTGATATTTTTTAAAAAAAGTACACCTGGGTGACTAGGAACAGGAAATTGTTCAACCATGACTTCCTGTTTCACAGGGGTATAAATATGAGGTAACACATAGGCCAACTTCCCTTAGTCATTCATAACAATGGGTAAGAGCGAGGAATATAGCTGTGATGTGCGGTAAAATGTTGTTGAGCTTCACACAATGGGGTGTGTCTATAAGAAAATAGCACAAGCATTGAAAATGCCCATTTCCACCATCAGGGCAATAATTAAGAAGTTCCAGTCAACTGGAAATGTTAAGAATCAACCTGGAATTGGACGTGTGTCTATATCGTCTCAACGCACTGTGAAGAGGATGGTTCGAGTGGATAAAACATCTCCAAGGATCACAGCTGGAGAACTGCAGAAGTTAGTTGTGTCTTGGGGTCAGAAAGTCTCCAAAACTACAATCTGAAGTCACCGACATCACCACAAGCTGTTTGGAAGGGTTTCAAGAAAAAAGCCTCTACTCTCATCCAAAAACAAACTCGAGCGTCTTCAGTGTGCCGACACTACTGGAACTTCAAATGGGATCAGGGTCTATGGTCAGATGAAAACAAAATAGAGCTTTTTGGTAATAAACACCAGAGGTGGTTTTGGCGCACACAGAGAAATAGCCGTATGGAAAAGTACCTCATGGCCTCGGTCAAATATGGAGGTGGATCTTTAATGTTTGGGGGCTGTTTTTCTGCCAGAGGACCTGGACATTTTGTTAGGATACATGCCATCGTGGACAATCAAATATCTACAGATATTAAATGAAAACCTGACTGCCTCTGCCAGAAAGATTCAAATGAGCCTTTGTTGGATCTTCCAGCAGGACAATGATCCAAAACATCATCAAAATCAACACAAAAATGGTTTAGAAAACCTGTGGGGTGAACTGAAGAGGAGAGTCCACCAGCATGGACCTCAAAATGTGAAAGATCTGGAGAGATTCTGTATGGAAGAACGGTCTCAGATCCCTTGCCATGTATTCTCCAACCTCATCAGATATTATAGGAGAAGACTCAGAGCTGTTATCTTGGCAAAGGGAAATAGCACAAAGCATTGACTAAAAGAGTGCCTGTAATTGTTGCACACCTATATTTAACAAATACTTTATGTATATATATATATATATATATATATATATATATATATATATATATATATATATATATATATATATATATATAAACCTGTGTTTTGTTTGCAATAGTTTGATATCCATGAGTCCAGAGTATTTTTGTGGATTTTTTTTTAACAAAGGATCAAAAGTATAAACAATAAACACAATTTTTCACAGCCTTCTTTTCTCATATTTATCAAGTGTGTCAATATTAGTGGAGGGCGCTGTAAGCTATTTATTAAATGTAGCACTTTATATCTCTCCCAGGCTTTCCACGATTTCTTATATCCAAACACTGGGGAGGAAAAAGTATATATATATATATATATATATATATATATATATATATATATATATATATATATATATATATATACTTTTAAATCATATATATATATATATATATATATATATATATATATATATATATATATATATACTTTTAAATCATCTAGGCATTTCAACTTGACATTTTTCAGTGGCATCAGTAGAAAATTTAATTTGCAATACAATTGTTGCCATAACCTGTGATAGATTCATAGTAGCAAGTGGAAATATGAAGTTTAACAGTGTCACAGTGATACAAATATACAACAGTGCAAAAAAGTCCTTTGAGTTACATCTAGCTACAGCCATGCCTACCAGGCCAAGAAAGTTGAAGTTTGATCACTGAAGAATGGAGACGCTACACAGCGAATGAACTACTCATTACATTAAATTGATCTTTTGATTAATGTTAGCTAGCCAGAGTTAGTTAACCAGCTAAAGTATTGTTTGAAGTAACTTTAATGTTACATGAACGTTTGTTTCATGTATTATCTGCCATTTCATAGGTGGTGTGTTAAGATTAGTGTTACCATGGTAATTTGACTTGCATGATTCCACACTTTAATGATAAAGGAACAGTTTACTTTTGTCTAAGCAGAGGTTTCTTCCACCTAACCTGGGGCTTCATATCATCAGCTGGAGCTAGATACTACTGATTCAAAAGACTGTCATATACTGTGTCTGCACTTCATTTCGTATGGGTCATTTGGGATGACTTGTTCCTTGAATGCAATCATGACAAGAAAGAGATCAGATGATAGCTTTTTTTTGTGTGAATGAAGTGGAAAGAAGTGCTTTTTATACAGAAGCTTGCACGAAAGGGTTTTTGGGTATGCAGGCACCAAACAGAATGCACTAAAGAGCTCATTCGCATAGCATGCGCAGAAATGACAGGACTGTGTTAATGAGAAAGGAACAGGCAGCGATCTGTCACAGTACCGTACTTCAGACGAGACCGTCGCTAAAAGGAAGAGACAAAGAGAAGACGAAGACAGACACTCCAAGAGACAAGAAGATAGACAAATAGACACACAGAGACACGCTACAACTCCACGACCACACATCTTTGCTAGGACAATGAGGAAAAGGGGAGAAGCAGTGGGGAAAGAAAGGGTTGGGACATAAAGTATTCTTTAAGGGCAGGAGCCATGGGTTGGAAAAATAGCAAAGAATTGAAGGCCAAATTGTGGGGGCAGGACTTCTTCAGCAGCAGCATGTTGAGTGTGTGTGCGCTAGTCTACAGGCTAAAGAACGGAGCTAAGGTGGGTGCTCTCACCACGGAGTTGTACTGCGCCTCACAGTATGCTCTTACGGTGAACTCCATGTCCTCGTCGTCCTTGTCCTTGGCTGGCTTGTCAGCCTCATCTGAATCCTTCTCCTGCAGGTAGGCCTCCTGCTCCTGAGGCATGTATGACATCTCATCCTTGTTCTTAAACTCCAGACTCAGGATGGAAGGAGGCAGCAGTAGGCCCAGAATCACCTGACAAAGTGAAAACACACACCCATATGCGTTAAGCCATCTGTGCATCCTGAGCATGTGATACATTTACAAGGAATCCTTAATCCCACAAACTGTTGAAGCTCACAAACTGTTTTGGCAAGGTAATAAACTCAGGCATAAACACTGCACATTTTATGGCACTCCCCTGTGTAAGGGCTTTGCTGTGCAATGAAAAAACAGATGACTCTTTAAGTCATGTGCTTCAGCATCTGACAAATATACGGTTGTCGTCGGAAGTTTACATGCACTCGTCATGAACATGAATGTCATGGCAAAATTGGGCTTTCAATCATTTCTTTGAACTGTGATGCTTTTTCTGGGGCAGAATGATTGCACAACATACATCTTTAATAAAAAACAAAAACAAGAATTTGGTTCACATGTTTTAATTTTCTGTAGTCGACACAAGGTCAAAATTATACATACAAGGTCAAAAATATACATACAGCACACCCGATATTTAGTTGAATGTCCCTTAGCAAGTTTCACCTTGAGCAGACGCTTTTGGTAGCCAAACACCAGCTTCTGGCAGAATTCTGGTTGGATATTTGACGACTCTTCTTGCAGAATTGGTAAAGTTGAATGACATTTGTTGGTTTCCTGGCCCTGACTCGACTTTTAAGCACAGTCCACAAATTTTTGATAGGGTTGAGATTCCACAAGCTTAATGTTAGCATGCTTTATCCATTCCACAACCAGCTTTGATGTGTGTTTGGGGTCATTGTCCTGTTGGAAAACTTCTGTTCAACTTTCTGGCTGATGGTTTGAGATTATGCTGAATAATTCTAAGTTAGCCCTTCTTCATTATTCCATGCACTTCCACTGTTCCACTGGCAGCAAAACAGCCCCAGAGCGTTGTGCTTCCACCACCATGCTTAACAGTTGGTACAGTGTTCTTTACTCATCCAAGCATACCTCTGGTCATTGTGGCCAAACAACTGAATCTTTGTCTCATCTGACCATAAAACTTTCCTCCAGAAGGCTTTTTCTTTGTTCATATGGTCAGCCGCAAACTTTAGACGGGTTCTAAAATGTGTTGATTACAGTAAACCCCAAATGTATTAAAACTTGTGAACCAAATTCTTGGTTTAAAAAAAATATATGTTAAAGATGTATGTTGTACAATAATTCTTCCCCAGAAAAAGATAAGCTCAGAGAACTTATTGAAGCCCAATATTGCCATGACGTTCATGTCCATGATGAGTGTATGGTATGTAAACTTCCGACCGCAACTGTATGTTTAAAAGATTCGAGCCATGCCGTGTCTGTTTTCTGCTTATCTGACACTGCTAGTGTTCTCTTTCTTGAGAATGAAACAAACAGTTTATCAGTATGAAATGCCAAGACAACAGAAAAGACTTTGATGAGTACCAATGGGTTATCAATAGAAGAGAAAAGAAACCCTTTGGGGAAAAAATGTTTCATCTTGCACCATATAAGGGTTATTTGTTTTGTCCCTGAGGTGGAACTACTAATAATTTTATGCATAACCCTACAACAGAGGGCCTTGCTGTCATAAAAGGTCAACCTTTTTAGGAAGCAAGAACTATTAACTTTTCACAGAATGTTTGAGGGACGCTCGTTCCTAGTACTGTACGGCTGATGGTCAAAAAGACATCCAAGGTCCAACATTACTAACATGAAAATCTTAGCAGGCAGAGAATAACAGTAATTAACAAGCCCTAGCACAGGGTGGTGCAGTGGGTCCTGGGTTCAATCTTAAGTTTGGGTTACTGGCTGTGTGGAATTGCTGGGTGGATTTCCTCTGGTTTCTACCCACTGTCCAAAAACATGGTGCACTGGCAGAGGTAGATGCACTGGCTACGCTAAATTGGCTACTCTAAACTCTAGGTGTGAATATGTGTGTTTGTACGGTGCCGTGCAATGGACTGGCATCCTATCTGCGGTGAATTTTCATAGCTTGTGCCCAGCATTTCCAGGATTTGGCACTGAGACCCTGACCAGGGTAAAGCAGTTATTGAAGGTGAGTAAATGAATGAAAAAAAAACCTAGCATATATCTGGCAAGACAGCTCCATGCTAACAGTATAAAAGATAAGCAACACACTCAACCCCAAACTTTTATTGATGAGAAACTATAGCCCTGTCCTCTTATGTTCTATTGGTTCAATGTTTGCTATCGGTAGCAAATTGCCTATTTTAACTGGGAAAATAGAAAAAAATTGTTTTCAGGTGTCTCCCATATCGCCATTGTAATTGTAATTGCTACAGCTAAATGTAGATATTTGTACCTCTTTTAATGGAAGTTGATTTTCTCAGAGTTACTGTAATAATAAAAACATCCCCTACTAAAATCTGTTTAAGAGGATTTTGCATTTTTATAAATTTGTCAAAAACCACACAGTTTTCAACACTTACAGTGATAAGTCAGCCATTACTCTTGTAATGATGTCTTTTTTTTATTATTTATGACCTCTTAATACTTCTCTGAACATTTTTATAAAGACTTAAACTGGAACCTTGAGGCCAGAGTTTTTACGCATGCGAAGCCGCCCCATCCACATGTCAGTGAGCAACATCTGGCTGCAGGTGTGGGCGATGAAGTCACGATGCTTGGCGGCCACAGCCAGCTGCAAACAGGTGGCGTTGCTCCAGTTCTTCAGCTCATAGGTAAGCAGCTTCATGGCCATCTGCTCATCCTGCTTGTAGGACTGGTCCAGGAGCTCCACCGCCAGCTGCCCAAACTCCCTGAGAGAGATTGACATCATAGAAGAAAGGTGGATGAGAGACAAGGTGACAGACAAATGCATGTCTGCACAGACACATCCAAACACCAAGACCAAGGTGTAAATTAGATGAGAAATTGATTAGAAATGGACATGTTACAGAGTTAGACACCGTCAGATACGCTACAGGACAAACAGAACGTGATATACACATATGGATATTTGCATGCAGAAATATGTTCTTTAATAATGGTCTTTAAAAATACATGCATTGGCAGAGCGTTACACTGGAAACGTGGACATAATAAAGGAGGGCACAATTTAGTGGCAAAAAAAATATCTGTCAAACAGGATATCTGAATAATATGAGGAAATTGGGGGGTGGGGGTGGGGGGGTGTACTGAATACAATAACTCATTTGGTGTTACCCATGTTTGGGTTACCAAAAGATTAGGTTTATGTTAATAATGTGGGTTTATGTTAATGGATAAGGGTGTTACCAAATGTTGGGCAGTATTATTCAGAAATAAAACAAAGTTATACAGCGAGGGGGCAGAAAAAATAAGCCCAGTTTTACAGAGAGATTAGCTTAATACTCGGTGTTACCAAGAAGATATTTGGGGAGGATGATTTGTGAAGAGGTTGGTGTTATGAGTGGACAATATGAGTGTTATTAAGTAATAAAGATTTGCTAAAAGACGGGGACCCAAAGAATAACTCTTGGCAAGGAAAGGATTGCAAAGTTATGTTAGTGACACATAAAGCTGACCACCGTCTGGAAAAGGGACAAAAAACCAACAGGCCAACTGGCCTGCTTATGCAAATCAACTCTGGCACCTGGAGTTATGGTTGAGCTCCTGAGAGATGTCGTCCACCATGTCATTCTCCGAGGCTTCATGAGCCATGGCCTTGCACAGCTTGCATGCCACCAACGCTTTGGCCATGGCTTCCTCGCCATGCTGCCAGAAGAACAGTGCCATCTTCTGCCTCTTCATCAGCACTGCCCACACCATCAGCTCATGGAAGGGGAAAGGGAAGTGGTTGATTTCAGGGTCGTCCAGATCAATGTCCACCTCCTCCTCTTTTTTCCTCGTTGTCTTCTGCCGCCCTCGTCGGATTGGCATGTCATCCTGTCTCGGCAAGGAATTTTAGACAGTATTGTTTTCAATACCTTGGAATTCAAAGGTCACACTAGAATACAAATCATGTTTAGACTAATCAGTGAAGAAGTGCTGATGAGTAATCAGTTACAAAATCAGTTACACAGTGAAACAGAACTGGGATGAAAATGTCATTTACCCTGTCCACAAATACAACATAAATGACAAACGTATGTACTTGCACATATCTAAAAATAAGTATACAATAATATTACACCTAAACATATACAGTAATTACACAAATAATTAATGACTGTTTTGTACATAGTGAGTTGTTAATTATTGGTAATTGTTAGCCATAATAAACCAAATTTGTGGTGATTAATTTGATAATTATAAGTAGGACTATTCGTACAGCAATATACTAGCAGTACACTAGAATTCAATTAGATTAATATTTAACTTTTCTTATTCTTCTAATTCATATATTATTATTCTATAGTATTAGTCTTTTTATTTTTCATTTTCATCATTTTTTGCAGGCTGTCTTTAAAGACAGTGGACTAGATGCTATTGAAAAACCCAATCTCGGACGCTTCTACTCAGAAATATCTGTCAACTTAGGAGGCATGAACTACATGCAGGTAATTTAAGCAATCTGAATGGTGCATCCAGAAAATCTTCTTATCCAGGTGTGCAACCCATTTCTGAATACATGTAACTTTCGCTGTGTAAATATTGGTGTAACTTTTGGAATTAATTTGCAAACTCTGCATACAGCCCACTGTTTTGAAAGAAATGGTGACAAACACATTGCCATTGTTTGGGTTGGTCTTTTGGAAATATCATTAAATGTCTTAGCGCCAGGCAATCATCAGAGGTGGCTCATTATAAATCACACACTCACCTCCATTCCAAGCAGCTTCAGGGCTTTTGGCTGTAAATAATGGCAACAAAATTTGGCATTAAGGTCAGCATGAAAGAACGGCTTTTCTGCACATTTACATATTACAACCCTGACATGTACAGTGGCGCTTGAAGTTTTGTGAACCCTTTAGAATTTTCTACATTTCTGCATAAACATGATCTAAAACATGATCCGATTTTCACAGTGGATAAAGAGAGCCAAATTAAACAAACGAGACAAAAAATATTATACTTGGCCATTTATTTCTTGAAGAAAATAATCTAATATTACATATATGTGAGTGGTAAAAGTATGTGAACCATTCAGTATCTGGTGTGACTCCCTTTTGCAGCTACGGACTGAATGTTTTGAATTGCAACTAAATGTTTCCGATAACTATTGATCAATCCTGCACATCGGCTTAGAGGAATTTTAGCCTGCTCCTCAGTACAGAACAGCTTCATCTCTGGGATGTTGGTGGGTTTCCTAACTTCAGGTCCTTCCACAACATTTCTATTGGATTAAGGTCAGGACTTTGACTTGGCCTTTCCAAAACATTAACTTTATTCTTCTTTAACCGTTCTTTAGTTGAACGACTTAGGGTCGTTGTCTTGCTGCATGACCGACTTCCTCTTGAGATTCAGTTCACGGACAGATGTCCTGATATTTTCCTTTAGAATTCGATGGTATAATTCAGAATTCATTGTTCCATCAATGATGGCAAGTCGTCCTGCCCAGGTGCAGCAAAACAGCCCCGAACCATGATCCTACCACCACCATGTTTCACAGATGGAATAAGGTTCTTATGCTGGAATGCAGTGTTTTCCTTTTTCCAAACTTAATGCTTTTCATTTAAACCAAAAAGTTCTATTTTGGTCTCATCTATCCACAAAACATTTTCCATTAGTCTTCTGACTTGTCCAAATGATCTTTAGCAAACGGCAGAAGGGCAGCAATTTTCTTTTTGGAGGTGTATGAGGCCTGAAATTAGGTGTACCTGTTAAACAGGTGATTTATGCATAATGATCCGATGAGCTGGAAATCTGGAGCAGCTACTGTATCCTGGTCCACTACTACTCCTTACGATCTATTTTAGGCTTTACCTTCTGCACAGCATGAGTATATGTTTATGCTAGATTGGCACAGCTAGGACAAAGTGTTCTCATTCTGATCCTAATTCTTATCTGATCCCAGTGCAGAGTGCATCTACACACACTCTGCTGTACAAGCAGATAAAACATACATTTGTGGCTATTATTCAGTGAGGTGTTTTATCTTTTTCATGTGAATCTCATGTATTTTAATCCCAGTGGTTCAGAGTTTTTGAAATAGATTTATAACCCCTTGCATTTGTTGACATTTCTTGATTTCTTCTGTTTTTGTGTATAACTCATATTAAGTCGTTTCAGAAAAGAAAACAAAATCTAAGATAGAACAAAAGAAACTTGAGTAAACAAAATATACAGTTTTTAAATGATAATGTTATTTATTGAAGTAAAAAGTGTATCCAGTACTAACTGGGCCTGTGTGAAAATGTATTTGCCCTGTAGATACTAATTCCCCAAATCTATGGAATTGCATTCATAATGGGGTTCAGCTGGACGAGACACAACCAGGCCTGATTACTTTTGTTAAAAGCTCTTACCCAGTAACACACTGTGCCAAAGTTGAAAGAAATTCCAGAAATGATGAGGAATAAGCTGATTGAAATACATCAGTCTGGGAAGGGTTACAAATCTATTTCTAAGGCTCTGGGACTCCAAAGAAAGACAGCGAAAGCCGTTATCTCCAAATGGAAAAACTCAGCTCGGTAGTGAACCTTCCCAGAAGTGTCTGACCTTCCAAAATTCCTCCAAGAGCACAGCAACTACTCATCCAGAAAGTCACAAAAGAGCCAAGGTCAGCATCAAAGGACCTACAGGCCTCTCTTGTATCAATAAAGGTCACTGTTCATGACTCCACTATCAGAAAGACTCTGGGCAAAAATGGCATCCATGGAAGAGTGGTGAGGCGAAAACCACTGCTAACCCAGAAGAACATTAAGACTCATCTGAATCTTGTCAAAACACACCTTTATGATTCTCAAACCTTTTGGGAGAATGTTCTGTGGACTGATGAGAAAGTGGAACTGTTTGGAAGACGGGGTCCCGTTACATTTGGCGTAAACCAAACACAGAATTCCACAAAAAGAACATCATACCTGTTCGCATGGTGGTGGAAGTGTGATGGTGTGGGGATGCTTTACTGCTTCAGGGCCTGGGCAACTTGCAATAATTGAGGGAAACATTTATTCTGCTCTCTATCAGAAAATCCTAAAGGAGATTGGCCGGTCTATAGTCCGTAAGAACCTCAAGCGCAACTGCAGCAAGACAATGATCCACAGTATAGGAAAAACATAGTAAGCCCTCCACTGAATGGCTCAAATAAAAGAAGCACAATTAAAGTTTTGGAGTGGTGTAGACAAAGTCCTGACATGAGCCAACTGAGATGCTGTGGCAGGACCTTAAATGCGTATTTCTGCAATGAAGGTGGGCCAAAATTCCACTACAGTGCGGTGAAAGACTGATCCCCAGTTATCGGAAGCGTTTCGTTGCAGTTATTGCTGCTAAAGGTGGCACAACCTTTTAAGTTTTAAGTTAAAGGGGCAATTAGTTTTTCACATGGGTGATGGGTGTTGGATAACTTTTTTTGCTTCAATAAAAAAAAAAAAAAGCTGTTGTGTGTTTACTCAGTTTGCCTTTGTTTTGTGTTGTATTTTATTTGAATATCTACAACTATTTAGTATAGGATATACACAAAAACAGAACAGATCAAACTTCACAGCACTGTATTTAATATATGCGCCTGTTTCAGTCAGTACAAACATGAGATAAAATACACCTACTGCCTTGGGAGAGGCATGTCATTTTTACAAATCTCCTTTTTTCCCTTAGATCTATTGCTGTTCAACAGAGTAAATAATTCTCTATATACTCCATCACTTTATAACTGATCAATATTAGCTCATTGTCTCAGTCTGATCATTTTTTGGAGCAACTGGAAAAAATGTTGTAGTATATAATATACTCTTACAGGGATATGCTGTTTACTTTGTAGAATTTTTAAAATGTTAGCTTTTTTGAGGCAAGTTTCAGTGGTTACTTGGCTATGATGGGTATACTGCCAAGTTTGGAAGGAATTTCATAAACTAAGTACTGTACAGGTTTGGGACCATTTCAAAGGGTAATTTGGGAACCGTCTTCCAGTTTTGTCGCCCTTCCCCCAAAACATGCCTGTATATGGATTGGCTTTTGTTCACCTGTCAATTTCCAACCACCAGCCAGCTCTCCCCTATAATATAACAGCTACCAGCTGGGGAGGGTAAAGGCTAACACATGCTTCCTCTGAGACACATGAAGCCAGCCAACTGCATCTTTTTGCAGCAACTGCTCCCCACGCTGTGTTATAGGGCAGCATAACATACACGGAGGAAAGCGCTATCTCTCCTTTTCCAGATCCCATGAGCTCAGAGATGGCCATGATTGACTATTGTCACTGTGATTGACATGAAACACCCAAAGAGCATGGCAAATGTTTGGCTTCTTGACTCCCAGCTACAAATGGGTGTGACATCCTGAAAGGGCAGATTTGTGTGCTAATTAAGTCACCTACCCTCTTAGGCCCGAACAAGTTGTGGTACAGCGTTCGGAATCTTTTCCGTGTGTAGTTGCAACGATAGGCTCCTCCCATTAGGTATTCAATGACTAATCCAATGTCAATCAGGCTGATTCGGTAGTCAGGTGGCAGGTTGCCCTGGAGAGGAAAGACAGTAGTTATAGTGTTACTTGTGCACACTCCCGACAAATGCTGGCTAAAAAGTAGGAAATGCCAGACCGAATTTGCACATTCACGCTACTCACATACATTCTCACATACAAACATACACAGACACTGACGTAACGCTAAAAGGACTATGAAGAGAATTGACTGGCGGATTCACCTTGAGGTAGATCCAACTGAACCCTCGATATTCTTGCTTGGAAAGAACACACAAGGTAAGTGAGACAGGATTTCACGGGTGGGATTCGGAAAGGAAAACACACTAAAACATTGGTATGCCAATAATACAACAATACTCAGCTAAAATACACAAAAGACAAAAACACCCTGCGAATACACACTGAGCTACAATACAAAGACCTCGTTTAAGGACAAACCACACTGACACACTAAAAGCACAAAGCTCTGTGGTGTCTGCTAGCAGCTCACTGACGTTTTCACACTAACACCAATCTTAGATCACATTGCTGCATGCTTTAAGTAACTATAAAACATCTGGCTTTTTATTCTCATAGTTCTAAATGAGACATTATTCCAACAAGACATGGCAATAAAGGAAGGAAGAACAGGTAGCTGGCCTGTTTGACCTTAAGATCTATGACCGACGTGAGTTATGCTAGCAATTGGACCATCAGTTGGGGTAATATTAAAGACATCTTCATCCAATCAAAATGTCACTCCGGGCTTCCTGTTTACCTCATGATAGTTTCCACTACCTTCTCCAGCTGTGCCCTAAACACACCTTCTGGTTATTGTTTGCATCTGTCTCATCTCATTATGTTACATTAGCCTGTTTATTTACAGCATATCCAAAATTACTGTGTCCTACTAAACAGACTCTGCATTTAGATCCTAGTGACTAGACTACTGCTAGAGTTACTGGCTAAGCATCATTGGTTGGAGTTTGATCACAGTAGTGCAGAATTTAAGAAAGTCATGGGGAGGCTAGAACATTGATTATTCAATGCTCATCAGCTCACATTTCTGTTGCCCTGCTCTGGCATTTAGGAGGGGAATTTCTGGGGGTTTGTTGGAGATTCTGTCTCTAGTACTTACTTTGTTTTGAGTATACAGTTAGAAAAACCAACCAACAAAATTTCCCTTAATTTAACAGTCTATACGAGATTCCATAGAAGTTTTTTTTGTTGACCTGTTTTGGCCAAAAATTCTTGATTATCTTGTGGCTTTTTTTCAAAATTTGCGTTGCAATTTGCAGAGTTTTTCTGTTCTTTTGCAGGTTAATGTCTAGGTTATGCATGTAACCCTGTTCCCTGAGAAGGGAACAAGACGTTGCATTAGCTGAACGCTGTGGGAAGCGTCCTCCTGCGTGACCGGTATCTGAAATTTGTGTAACATCATGCCATCATACCAGGCTGTAAAATCAAATGAATGTGTGCAGTGTACATCACCACAGCACACACATCCTGTAAGGATACCCCTTTGGACAAAGCCTTTGAGGAGGTGATCCCTCCTAGTGCAATGACCCCTTATGCCCAGAGGCATAGCGAGACCTCATTTGTGATAGAGATTGCTTCCACTATCAAATTAGAGATGTGCTGCTTCAACACAGCGTCACCTCTACTGTCACTGCACAAGCCGACCAGCAGCTGCTCTGACTTACACCACTGGCCAGAGCGGAGAGCCCTTACTGGACACAGTCGGTGCAATTTCTCTTATTCTGGTATGAGGAACGGAGGAGGGCAGAAAGCCTGCAACATTATCGGCTGGGCAGCATATGTAGGCACTTTAGGAATATAATCTGGCCTAGGATATAGGGAAGCCTTGGCTCATCCAGGGATAAAGTCAAGGCAGGAAAGGATAACAGAGAGCTTGTAGCTCTCCTTCTCGCTTGAGAGATGTCAGGGCCAGCAGAAGAGCTACCTTTAGGGTCAGAAGCCTCTCAGAGGCTGACATCAAGGGCTCAAATATGGCACCTGACAGACCTTCCAGGACCAAAGAAAGTTCCCAGGAAGGTATGCGTGGTCTGCAGATGTGCCTCAGTCACCTGACACCATGCATAACCCTCGAAGTTAGAGGATGTTGCCCCACAGAGGCTCCATCAATAGGGGCTTGGATTGTAGAAGGAGCCAACCCTACTGAGAAATTTCCTTGTACTGTAAGAACTCCAGGATTGTAGCTATTGTGCAGTTCGCTGGGTCTAGCTAACATTCCACACACCACGAGGCAAAATGTTGCCACTTGAGCACATACAATTTTGTCATGGATGGCGTACTAGCATTCTACATGGTCTCTACAACCTCAGTTGTGAGACCAGAATCTATGAGTTGGTGCCTCTCAGGGGCCAGACCCACAGTTTCCATAGTTCCATCCGAGAGTGATAAATCAGCCCTTCGGCTTGAGACAGTAGATCCCTGCAGATGGGAATCTCAGAAGGAGTGCCATCTAGCAGGGATATAGTGTCTGAGAACCATATTTGAGCTGGCCAATAAGGTGCTACTAGCAGCAGACGTAGACAGTCTTGGCGAACTCTCGCTAGAACTTGTGGGAGCAGAGCGTTCAGGGAAAAGCATATAGATGTGACCTTGGCCACGTGTGCACCGTGGCATCCAGCCCTAATGGTGCAGGAGGAGTGAGGGCGAACCACGACGAGCAGTGTGTTGTCTCCTCGGAAGTGAACACGTCCGCTTCTGCTTGGCCAAACCTCAGCCATATGGACTCCACCACTTGTGGAAGGAGCCACCAATCCCTAGGCCTCAGACCCTGCCTCAACAAGATGTCTGCTCCCACATCCCAGTTGCCCAGACTGTACATTGAACTCACTGACAAAAACTTTCCCTTTGTCCAGAGAAGAATTAGTTGCACCTACCTGAACAGGGGATGCAAACATAATCCTCACTGGTGGTCAATATATGAGACCACCACTGTGTTGTCTGTCAACACATGGTGACCTTTCAATTGATGAAAAAAGAATTTCAGTGATAGAAATGTGGTCCGCATTTCTAGCCAATTTATATGCCACTCCAGATGAGGGCCGCTCCAGAGACCATGAGTTGGACAGCAGAACCAGCCCGTGAGGGAGGAGTCTGTCATTACTGTCTTGTGATAAGAGTGTGACCCAGGGCTAGAACACTTCACTTTGGACACTTCCAAATTCTCAGAGCACGTAGACATTGCAGCGTGACACTGACTACTCTCAGAGGTTTGTCCTCGGACGAAACCCCCACTTTCAGCCACCACTGAAATGGTCTCCTGCGCAATAGGTCCAGTGGTATGACTTTGGCTGCTGCAGCTGCCATAAACTCCAACAGTGTCTCGTAGAGACTGAAGGGGGTGCCAAGATCCAGCTTTATCTTGCTTAATGTTGGTAGGATTGACCCTATATATGTTGGGGATAGAAACGCCCTCATCATTGTAGAATCCTTATAACCCCTAAAAAAGTTGTCCACTGCACTGGAGAAAGCATACTTTTCTGAGGTTCAACCTGAGCCCTAAGCTCTTCATGTGGGGCAACATCTGTTGAACTGCCAGTTCTCCTAGATTGTGCTAGAATTAACCAGTCATCCATATAGTTTAGTACACGTATGCCCTGGAGTCAAAATGGAGCCAGAATGACATTCATGCACTTTGTGAAGGTGTGAGGGGATAAAGCTAGCCCGAAGGGAAGAAGCTGATATTGGTATGCGTTGCTGGAAACACAAACCTCAGAAAATTCCTGTGCCTGGGCAATATTTCTCTGTAGAAATATGCGCCTTTTAGATCCATTGAAACTGAATCCGTGGAACGATAAGTTTGGGCATCAGTATCCTGAAACCTGTATGTCTGAAGATACTCCTCTCTTTTTTTGCGGACTAGGAAATAACGGCTGTAAAAACCTCCCTCCCTCAGGGAACGGGGTACATGTTCTATGGCCCCTTTGTCCAAGAGGGATCTTACTCCCTGCGCTAATGTCGGCTAATGAGCACACCTCTGAACCGGGGGGTCGAGCTCTGAACTGGACTCGGTAACCCTTTTCTATGGTAGACAGAACCTATGGAGACACATTTGGCAGTAGTTACCACGTTGCCAGATGGCCTTTAAGTGATGTTAACCTTTACACATTCTATTGGAGGAAAAGCATCAGATTTCCGTTGCCCTGTGACAGCTCGCTGAACAGAGAATACTGAAAACTTGGGACAGCCTTGGCTAGGGGAGGCCCTACAATAGTACTGGGGGCTAACTGCACTAACAACCTCATGTCCCCTGATACATCCCTCCACGGCCCCTCAGGACTGCTCCTCCTTTGTCTGCTTGGCCTTTATGACAATTCTCAGATCAGGCCTAGTATCAGGCCTCGACTGTGGCTGCCCAGTTACCCTGACTGTTTATGGGGGTTGGTGGGCTGCCATACTCGCCTTCTGTGCCTCCCTTGCACTAGCGCTGGCCCGGGCTCCACTCGTGGATGCTCGGGTGAATTCAACACAACAGGGAAGAAACTGGCTCACTCAGCAGGTCTACTTGGTAGGCCTACAACACTTCCATTGTCTGCAGTGACCCACAAGCAAGACTACTACTGCATAGGCCTTGCCCACCAACGCCACGGTGGCCTTACATGGCTTGGATGGTAAAGCTTCCACCCTAAATTACCTGCCGTCAAAGAGAGGTAGCTCGACAGCACCTCCTCCACCTTCAGCATAGCTAAATAGCGTCATCCAGCCTTAGTAATCACTTCAAGCAGCTCTTTATATGCTGCTCTTAGTTTTTGGCACATTAGAGAGGAATTATTATTTTTTTATTTGTGTGTGTGTTTGGGTGTTTTTTTGGGGGGAGGGTTTTTGGCTTTCCATAGCGGAAGGAGGCTCCAAGATCCAGCAGAGAGCTGGACCCGGAAGACAGAGCAAGAGATAGAGCAGCGCTCGTCTCCAGCTCCTCTTCCAGATACTTTTCTCCCTTTTTTCAAAGGGACAGAAAAGAAAAGAGATTTTTTTTCTTTTTTTCGGAAATGAACAGTCTTTTTGCGAGCATTACACAAACGACTGACATGCAGTCTCGCTGAAGATAATAAGGATGATGGCGCGGTTCACAGGTGTCTTTTATATATCACACGATGTGCTTAACTGCCATGTCACCTGATCATGGCAGGTCTATAAATAGGCATGATGTTACACAAGTTTCAGATACCGGTCACGCACAAGGGCGCTATCCACAGTGTTCAGCTAACACAACATGGAGTTCCTTTTGAAAGAGAACTACCTGAATTGGTGAAATTGCATGAAATTGTTTTGCACGGTCTTTTACAGTGATGTTTGTTGGTAAATGACACCTTTTAGCTGTACTCATATTCGACGCACATGAATTTAAGAGGGCTTTGGCTGAATGTGCATTGTGATAATGTCATATGGCGTGTCTTGGCCCAAATCTGTAGTAATTTTGAAAAATATTTCAAAATTGGCTCCTTCAAATATTGCGGAGTTTCCTTGATTTTGCCTTAATTTCTGTGATCACAAAATCCTGGAAGGACTGCTTAATCTCATGGCTCCCTGGCAGAGTTTGTGAGTAGGCAACTTCTACTGAAACCATGGAATAATTTGTAGACCTCTGCATGCTCAGCTAGAGCATGAGGAGAGTCTGCTATGAAATCTACTATGCTGTGTGATTTTTGGTGTGTTTCCTCTGTAGGCTTGGCCATACCATCAGATGGCACAGGAATATACTGTATGTAAATGCCCCTACAGTCTCGAGCCTGAATGTATCAACATACTCATACTCATAGCATAGTCTCTGCTTTCTCAAAAGCTTTGATGATCAAGGTTCTGCTTCAGTGCATGTTTTGGACTCATCATCAGCTCCAAGAGCCTTTTCCTCTGTCAGTCGTAGACAATTTTACTGCTACAGTGTCATCCTTAGACCTAGCCCGCACTACCATGTGAATGTGGGTGTCTGACCCATGACCTTTAAGTAAATTTTAACATTGAAAATAAAAATAAACACTTAGGTATCGTTATCTATACTAGGGATGTAATCGAATACATTACTCGGAAAGAACTGATAATGCTTTCTTAATGGATACCAGTAGAAAGAAAGCTTTCCAGGTTAAGACTAGAGGTGTTCATCTAACTGAGATCCTGCAAGACACAACAAAAATGCTGTGGGAGCTTTTTATTTAGATATGAAGCTCGCAAGACAAACAAAGGCAAGGCTGGGCAATGCATTTCCAAGGTTCATTCATTCCTCCTAAGTAACTGTCTGGTTTAAATGAATGTACTAGTTTGTTTCTATTTTAGGAAATAGAACCAGCAAAATTTGTTAGAATATATTGCAGGCTAGTATTAACAAAAAATAATAACTGTGTTAGCAGGATGAATAAAACAGCACACATCTCTAGTTGAGACCAATTATGTACTGGAGAGATGAGCTGAGGCTGTCAAAGCCAGAATTCACACACCATGCTGACAGTGCTGCCAATTCCACCTTTGGAGTCCAATTGTTCTGGGGTGTAATGGTAGGGTTTATATTTCATTGGGAAGAAAAAAAAAAGCTTCTGGTTTAAATCCAAATAAAGATACAGATACAAATACTTGGAATGGGAACAGATAAGACTACAGATACATAATGCCTCTGCATTGCATTATACCCCTATTGAATATTATACAAAGCAGTCTGACATTGAATTATAAAGATTACATAACACTCATGCCACCATTTTTGAAAAGCTATGTATTTGTCCTCATATTCGCTCAATTTCATTCGTTAAATGGACAACAAAAGATGTTTGCAAATTTACTCGTGTTAGTGTGGACTAGGCTTTGTCCTGCCTTTTCATGTCTTACAACAAATGACATGTAGATTCCCACACAGATTATCACATTAGCCACCAAAGACAACAAGATACTCTAGGACAAAAAAAAAAAACCAACAAAAAAAAGCCACTTTATCCAGCTTGGGGAAGCCAAAAGGTAGATATAAGTAACTAACCTGAATCTCACAGATAAAAAATAATAATTAAAAAATCAACTGAAAGGTAGATATAACTTACAGAGAGAGAGACAAGGTGTCTACCTAGGCAACACTGAGACGTAAACTTGGCAAGCCAGCTACTGTGCTAAAGTCACAATAAAATCTAATCTTTGCTCTGTGCTATTCTACCACCTGCACACACACACACACACACACACACACACTCTGGCACACACAAGCATTCTCACAATTTCTCATTTTAACACACACACACACAAAAGCATGCGTTGAGGAGTCTTACCTTTTTAACATCTCGTACAAGATGATAGAGTGTGTTGGATGGTCCATGCCTCTGTTGCAGGCAAAACAAACACACATTGCATTAGCAATTATTCCAAAGAGGTTGAACGCACCGTATCACCAACGGACCTTTCCTTAAACTCTAAACAATCCGACATTATATCGTCTCAGGAGAAAATGTAACAATATAGCTTTGAGCCAACTGAGTCAGTTAGTGAATAAGGACATGTCAGCTCTATTTACAAGAGTAGTATACAAGAGTATATTACCGTGTTGTAGAGCTCCTCTAGCCGCGAGAGCGTGAGGAACCGATGCATGCTCACGCCATTCTCAATCAGCAGCTTCACAAAGTCCACACGGTCCAGCACCAAGGCATCCAGCATGGCCTGCTCAAGAGAGCCCACCTGGAACACAACACACATTCTGCATCACACACTGCCCAGGTGTGTGTGTGTGTCAGACCTCTCTGAGAACAGACACTAAAACATAGTTAACATTACACTCGCCGTCCACTTTATTAGGAACACCTGTACATTCATGCCATTATCTAATCAGCCAATCATGTGTCAGATTGCAGATACAGGTCAAGAGCTTCAGTTAATGTTCACATCAAACATCAATATGAAAAAAGTGTGATCTCTGTGACTTTAACCATGGCATGGTTGCTAGTGTCAGATGGGCTGGTTTGAGTATTTCAGAAACTGCTGATCTCATGGGATTTTCACACAGCAGTCTCAAGAGCTTACATAGAATGGTTTGGCTAAACAAAGAACATCCTGTGTGCGGAGGGTCTGCAAGCTGAAATACCTTGTTGATGAGAGAGATCAGAGGAGAATGATCGGACTGGTATAGTAACGACTGGTATAGTAACTCAAATTATCACTCTTTACAACAGGGGTGAGCAGAAAAGCATCTCAGCTCACACAAAGCATCGAACCTTGAGGTGGATGGGATACAACAGCAGTTACTATACCAGTCCAGTCATTCTTTTTTGCATTATTAAAAATTGTTATACTTATTATACAATTAATCAACACCTTTTAACCAATCAGAATCAAGAATTCAAAAGCACTGTGGTATAAATGTTCGTTTTGTTCTTAAGGACACAATTATTCTGAACTCATTTGGTTAAAACATGGTTTTAGCAATATTTTAGGAATGCTCATGAATTATATTTCCTTAAAAATAAACCTCCATGTACTAATAACCAGTGAAAATATAGTAATATTGTATAACACAATACTGTGACAGGAAAATATAATCTGAGAATGAACTATGCACATTTTATGTGAATATAAATTGCAAATATTGCAACATATATATATATATATATATATATATATATATATATATATATATATATATATATATATATATATATATATATTTTAGAACAGCCTGTTTCAGTGCACTCTAAAACACAGTGTAATGGTTCCTTACGGGCCATTGCTGTCCATAGATGAATATCTGGCTACGGGCAATGTCCACACGGTTCCAGGCCAATGCCAGGCTCAGCTGGTCAGGAGCTGAAGCATTGGCACCTGGAAGAAGAAGAAGAAGGAAAAACAGAAACACACTTGCTCAATGAAAACACACTGAAATTGAAGCAAGTGCTGGTCAAAAATGTAGAGAGATACAGTGTGAAATGATCCAGAACCGTAATAAAAGAAACCACATGCTGAGAATTTATTTATCTTCAGGATGTTCTGAATAAATGAGCTTGGTAGCTGAGAATGTTATTTACAATTTAAACTTAATGAGCTGTCCAGTCGTGATGTTATGATGCATCCATGCTGTGATGGTTTCGCTTCACAGACTACTGTATACAGTAAGGTCCGGCAGTTAATTTATTAAAGACATGAAATAAAACAGCCATTTTCAGCTGTTTGGTAAATATAGATGCAATATACAGTACATTGGAAAATCTTATTCCTACACAGTTTGCTTTGTATTTAATATATATATATATATATATATATATATATATATATATATATATATATATATATATATATATATATATATATATATATATATATATATATATATATATATGTGTGTGTGTGTGTGTGTGTGTGTGTGTGTGTGTGTGTGTGTGTATAACATATGTATGCTCACAGCGCACATCCTCTGGAGTTCGATATTTCCTTGTTGTAGTCAACAGTGCTATCTGGTTATGCTATTAAATGGAAGAGCTGTTGTGCTCATTGCCACAACATCCAAAATAATCTTTAATAAGTTTCAAGACATTTCTTAACAGCAGGTAATCTGAGTTGAATGCCAAAAATGAAATTAAATGAGTAAAATTAAATGTCTTTTTATCTTTGAGAGACAGGGTGGGCTACAGAGAGACGGGGTGGGCTAATGTTCTACAGCTAGAACATTTACAGCAACCAGTAGTCAATATTAAGCTTGATCTATTTTTTAAATTATTTGTCATTTTGAGTAGACTCAGACTACAAAGAGTATGGCCAGATTGTAGTAAGCAGTATAAGACTCAGTGGTCCAGACACGGTTCATTAATAGTAGCAGTGTTAGCTGAGGCACCACAGTGTTTTGTGAAAGCTGTTCCAGAGAACCGAAATGATGCAGAAATTTATGGCCTGTGGAGTAGTTTATAAAGGCAAGATTGTGGTGGAACGGTGGATTTGAATTGAATACATACTGTAGTCTTTCAGGAAAATCTGTTGTCTTAGTGTCTCTTGGCCACAGCTACAAGACAGGCTATTTGAAACCAGGTTATTGAATACAACAATGCAATCACTTCTTCTCAAAGCTGTCATCGATCCTGAGCAGAGGAGCGTAAATCTCTTACTAAAGAGGCTTTCCTTCCAAATCTTCTAGATAAGCAGGAAGGTCCATGCATTATTCATACCGCTCATCTAAAAAGCAATTTGCCCTTTGTCATTGTCTAGCTCACGTTTTCTTCTCTCTTTTCTCCGTCTCTCTCATAGCCAACCCCCTGATTCACTACAGAAGTTCTGCGATAGTCTGTGTTACAGATTTATTGAATGCGTTGCCCAAATAACAATGTAACAGTGAAGCAGGGCTGAAAGGCCTTCATTTAATATTCATTCCCAAGGACTTAATTAGAATATTATTAACCCTCACCTTCTGCACCTCACCTTTTGAGTGGTTTTGAAAGGGCTTGGATGGAAACGTCGGAGAAAATTATGCTCAAGTGCAGCTTACAGAGGTTTTGAATGGGTAGTAATAAGTATTTTTGTTAAACAGTCAGGAAATCACAAGCAGTCAAGTGACTGGTCGATGAAAGTTTTCATGTGGAACTTGTAAGATTTGACGTGGGATTGCTATGCGAACGTGGAAGGTGGACAGTGACCCAAAAAGGCAACACATAAGCACTTAATTGAGTGATTCCACCGGTTTGGTGCTATTTAAACCTTGTAACTCTTAAAATGAAACGTTTTTTTTTTTTTTAATTATTTTTATTTTTAAATCTAAGAAGACATGCATTCGAAAACGTGTTAACCTGTCTCAGGCAACAACATCGAATTTCTTTATAGCTGGCTGCATTCGGCTCTTAAATGAGTAACAGGGTTGAAAATAACAGGGATGTTGGGTTGTTTTGGGGTTTTTTTGCATAGAATTAACAACTGCACAAAATGTGGCTAACTACCATCAATGAGGACTATTCTAATGCTTTACATAATATATATTTTTTAATGAATAATTTATTTTAAATCTAAAATTTGAGTAACAGGGTTGCGTAAAAGGTCAAAAATGCATTTATCAGTCAATATCATCCATCCATCTTCTATACCGCTCATCCTTCCTTCAGGGTCATGGGGAACCTGGAGCCTATCCCAGGGAGCATCGGGCACAAGGCGGGGTACACCCTGGACAGGGTGCCAATCCATCACAGGGCACACTCACGTACACATTCATACACTACGGACACTTTGGACATGCCAATCAGCCTACCATGCATGTCTTTGGACTGGGGGACGAAACAGGAGCATGCATCTTATCAGACCAGAAGTGCATCTTACACTATACTCTTTAGATCTTATTCTTTGAACCTTTCTGTTATGTGGCAGGGTTTCCCAAGCACAAATCTGCCACAGGTGTAATATAGATGTAGCGAAGTCTCTCAGACAATCAGAATTTAGATTCTGAAGAAAATGATTCTTCTCTCTCTCTCAGGAATAGGCAATAAACATGTGAATGCAATGCTGACTTTCTCTTCTTAATCTTAACTACGTACTGTATAAAGAGTCAGTTCTAATGCCCACTTGATTAACTATGGTCATTACATGGGACGTTTGTCATATAAAGATGCTAGATGCACTATTCCTGCAAGTCAACACTGATATAAGCAATATTAACAAACTAATTTAAAGTAATTAAGTTGGACACAGATATTACCTTTTAGTAAAGCTGTGAGGATAGCCAGGTCAATGTCCTGGTGTCCCTCTGAACCCATCCGAAACACTGTGATCTGAGAGAGAGAGAGAGAGAGAGAGAGGGAGAGAGAGAGAGAGTTATATCAAATATGATACTGTTCACTATTATACACTGTTCTTTACTCGAACTTGTCATTTGTACTTGTTGCGTTGTTGAAAATGATCCGAACGCCATAGCTGTCGTATATAAAAAAAATATTTGAGAACTTTTCCCACAGTCTTTACGAATAAACCGCAATAACGCATAATGCGCAGCTGTCTGTGCGCAGTTGAAGGGCACCTTGTAGGGTCAGTATCGCAGAATGTTTAACATGCAGGAGACCAGCGGCACCAGCTACAGATCTGATGGCGCTGATACAACTAATCCAAGTCTCGTTCTTGGTTCAAGCTAATGAGGAGGAGCGTGGAAGGCCGATTTGACGAGGCGTGGACATGACCCGAGGCTCTTTCATTCTCTAAACACAGCATGAAATGAAGGCATATTGAGGAGGGGTGTGGGTGTTTGTGAAGAAAGAAATGAGAATAATAATAAGTATGTGTGTGTTTGAGAGAGAGAAAGGAAGGAAAGTATGATTAACAAGTGTCCACAAGCGACTATAGCTGTGACCTTTACAATATCGGTTGATATCTCTTGATTAAACCTCTGTCACTGCAGCCCACCTGTGTTTGTGTGTGTGTGTGTGTGTGTGTGTGTGTGTGTGTGTGTGTGTGTGTGTGTGTGTGATATCAGTCATTTGCTTTTAGCCTTTCCAACATTAACTTAAGGCTAAATGCTAAAATCTCACACGTACACACACACACACACACACACACACACACACACACACACACACACACACACACACACACACACACACTCAAATATGTTGCCTGAAAATGACTGCAGAACACAATAGAATTAAGGATTAATGATACATTATAAGCAAAGAAAGAGGGAGAGAGATCTTGTATTGATGGATTACTAAATGGATGGAAGAATGGATGAGGTGTTAGTCATTAAACAAGTAGACAAAAAGAATATGAGGAGTCCCCTGTCACTGGACATAGGGCCGTTGTATGTCATAGCCAGAGCAAACTGGCAAACATGTGTCTCAGTTTTAAAGCGTGGTGCAATAATCTCATCCATGTATTCAGTCCCCAATAAAAAATAAAAATTCTCAGTTTTGATCTATATCACACAATACACAGCAAAGATATGAGGACTTCTGCCATATGTCCTGCTGCCAGTTGGTGGCGCTGTGACCTGTAATAATCACATCCAGGTGATCAGCCCACAATAACAAATAAAAATCTCAATTTCGATTCAAATCACACAATACACAGGAAATATATGATCACTATTGCAACACTTCCTGTTGCCAGTTGGTGGCGCTATGACCATGCCCCACATTAGACATATCCATGTGTTCAGTCCTAACTACCAAATATACATCTCAATTTTGACACAATGCAAACAAATGATCTCTCATTTTTATGCCATAATTTTATCGCCTCGCCATGGCAACACCGTTCGATATATCAAAAAGCCGTTCGCAATTTAGCATCTTCAATGTCTTGGCATGATGTTGGCCATGTTTGGTGCCTGTCACATAAATCCCCTAGGAGGATTATTTCAAAAACCAGAGCATGTGTTTTTCCAAACGAACCAAAATGGCCGACTTTTTGTATTAGGCGGAGCTAATACAATGGGAAAAATGTCTGTCATGGTGAGAACAATGTCCCCACCAAAATCTGTGATAATCGAACAAACTGTGGGGCAAGCACAGCGATAAACTCATTCGAAAATGTTAGCGGGCGCTATGGAGTCCACTGGTCACACCCAGAACAAATAACAAAAGAATTATAGAATATTACCAATCTTTGATAGGTGTGCCACGTTTCAATAGTTTTCTAGTATTCCAAAGGCATGAAATATGCATTGGTGAACTAGGGGGCGCCGTAGAGCTGATGAGGCACGTCTATGCCGACTTGCTATAACAAATCAAACATCCTAAGACAAATGTATGTATAAACTTTCAGAAGTTTTCAGCCAACGTAACCCTCTCAAAACACTGTGGGAAATTTTTGAAATCCTACGTTCTATTCAACATGGCTGACTTCCTGTTGGGTGGAGTCAGATAAAACCAAGTGAACTTTGCCTTACATGATCAGATCAATAACCATACCAAATCTTGTACGCAACCACTGACTGCGTTTGCTGGCGCTGTAGAGCTCCTCGGCCACACCCGAGCCTAAACACTATAACTTTTTTGATTTTACGCAGGTCTGATGTGTGTGCTGAGTTTTCACACATGACAAATGCCTAAAAAACAGGTGAATGTGTTAAAAAAAATTGTGAAATAATAACAACAACAACAACAACAACAACAATAATAATAATAATAATAATAATAATAATAATAATAATAATAATTTTGAAAAACATTCCAAAAACATTAGGGCTTTAGCACCTCTAACGCAGGTCGAGATCTGTTGTGTTGCAAATCACTGCATGAATGGATGGAAGAATGGATGATGTGTTAGTAAGCAAAAGAAAACAATACAGAAAGAAGACAGAAAAAAAGAGAGAACAGATTCTAGTCATGAGGTACAGAGAATTACACTGGAGAGAAAGAATGAAAGAAGGAAGGAAGGGAGGAAGGAATGACAGTGTGCACTGGAAAGAAAAAGGAATCCGTTGTGTTGCAAATCAGTACATACTTGGATGGATGGATGGATGGATGGATGGATAAGAGGATGGAAGAATGGATGACGGGTTATTGAATGACCACAAGAATGAACAAAGTATTTACACTAACAATGAAGTAAAGAGAATGTGCAGATGGATGGTTAGCTGAGTGGATAGATGAACGGACGACTGGTAAGAATGAAGAAATGAAGGAAAGAATGGTGTTCAGACAGAAATGAAGGGAGGGGGATTTATATGAACTCTGATCGCTGTTTGGTAAATTGTTGGTAAGAAAAGAGTTGAGAGTGGAGCGAGATATTCAGACCCTGTTGTCTTTAAAGACGCACTGTAGGCAGTGCAGAGAGGCTGCATTGCGTTCGATGGCGCAGTGCGGTACATGGTGCAGTGCGGTACATGGTGCAGTGTAGTCCATTGAGATATGTCGTTGTACATACAGTAGTGTCGTGCGGCGGAGTTGTGTGTTAGTGCTTAATGTAGTGGTCGCAGCAATGTGTTTCAGAGGGCCACGCTGAAAGAGAGGACAATTCATCTTCACTTGATAGCAGATAAATTCCCATCCTCTCCTGTCATCACACACACACACACTTAAATCCACATACACACATACTGTATGCATGCAAGCATATTTCCACATCTCCTTACTTTCCTTTCATGTTCATTTTTACTCCATCGCTTTCTATCTGCGTCTCCATTCATCTACAATCTATAAGTGTAGATGTGCAGTATATTTGTGCATGTGTATTTTTTAGAATAAGGCTGTCACACACTGCTCTGTCCAATAAAGCTGTAAGATTTAGATCTGAAACATCATCAGGAACTTCATAGTAAACTCTGGCCTTGCGATGTCATTCCTTTCTAGTCATTCCTTATTAAATTCACCGGTTCCATGTTTACCTTCATCACTTTATTTATTCCCACTGTAATTTCCTGAGATCTAGATCGGCGTTTGTGATTTATTCTGGTTTTAAAAGACGTCTGCTCTTCTGGATACTATTTGTTGATTTAGGTTTTATTGTATTTTCGTTAAAAAAACAACAACAACAACAAAAAAAAACCCAACCATCCTGAGCACTTTGCAGCTAGCAATATGGGAAATACGGCTTGGTTCTTTGTTCTTTGCTGATACAATGAACTGACTGAGAAATGAAAAGACAGCAGCATATTCTGTCTCCGCTGACTCTCACCGGGGACGAATCTTTATACAGTAATGAAGAAAGGTATGTAGATGTAGATGCTGATTTGTCTCAATCGAATCATCGCTTTCTTGTTGTGGCTTCCACAGAAACACTAAGCCGATCCTAATCCCCCTTTGCTTGCATCTTTTGTGTATAGAAAATATGAATATTTATCATAGTTAAAACCACAAATAACAGGAATGTCAGAGCAGTGTGTGTGTGTGTGTGTGTGTGTGTGTGTGTGTGGAGAACCTGATATTCCACAATCAGCCATTTTTCTCGTTATATTTCTCGGCCAAGGCCCCATCTTAAATCACTAATAGTGTGTCATGATGATAGCACATAATCCAAAAAGGGATATAATTAACACATTTACGGTAAGCGATTGTTAAAAGAACTTAATTAACATTATGTCGGGTATTCCGAATTATTTTCGGCCTCGCACACTCACCCCGGAACAATCCACTGTGTTTTTTGAAGCAATTTGAACTGAAGGAATGAAACAGATGGGATGGGCAGATATATCGATTTCATGTGAGCTTTCATGTCCAACGTCCTAAAAGCTAGTTTGTGTACACAAACAAACCGTGAACTTTAGCATTAATACCCCATTAGCAACAGTTGTGTGCTACTTTTTAAATTATACACCAAATAAGTTCACAGAAACACTCAGAAGTGAGGTTGAACAGCAAGTTTTAATATTTACACGTTCAGAAAGTTATCGACATGTAGAAACATCTAGCTTTGTGAGCTAATTTGTGTGGAGTAATATTTAGTTATGGATTGAATTAGCATTAATGCACCTGTCCTGAAGCTCTGGAGAGCCTGCTACACACTCCACGTTACAGTTTAATAGGAAAAGGCGAAAGGTACACAGAGAGACGTCTGAAATCTGCAGCGTGCATCGAGGCTGAGTACTGGATTAAAGTCGAAGGAGTCTTCTGGGAGCTGAGTTTGCTGTGTGCTGCATTTATACAGCGTTTATCTCCCGCTTGTTTCTGCGCTTACAGTTCATAGTGGTTTGGGGGTTTTCTGCATTATTCATTGTTAGACTTCAAACATTCAGTCAGTAAGATTGATAATACTGAAGATAATATCGAAGTGGATTATACTTTGTGTTTAAAAAAATAAATAAAGCTGAACCCACCGGTCTTGCTCTGGTAGATGCCAATAATCTGGCTACACGATCTAGCTATAAAAATCCATACGAACCACGAGTTATCTAGATAACCTGCTAACCAATTAATGGCCATTGTTCATCCGTGCCATGTTTTGATCATTGCTTTTCATATTAGGGCTGGAACAACTATCCATCCATCCATCCATCTTCTACCGCTTACTCCTTTTCAGGGTCACGGGAAACCTGGAGTCTATCCCAGGGAGCATGGGGCACAAGGCGGGGTACACCCTGGACAGGGTGCCAATCCATCACAGGGCACAATCACATACACAATCACACACCCGTTCATACACTACGGACACTTTGGACACGCCAATCAGCCTACCATGCATGTCTTTGGACTGGGGGAGGAAACCGGAGTACCCGGAGGAAACCCCCGCAGCACGGGGAGAACATGCAAACTCCGCACACTTGAGGTGTGAGGCGAACGTGCTAACCACTAAGCCACCGGGCGCACACATTGTATCAAATAGATTCAATAATAAAAGTATTTTGTTATTAAGTCATGGAGCACTCTGCAGCACGCACTACGCCACGTCACGACACAAGGAGCAAAGCTATTTGAATCAGTTATCTTATAAGAAGCTATTTTTTGATCTAATCAAACTGTATAATTCTCATCATAGTGCAATTGTATGATTTTTGGAACGTACAGAATATAGATTATAGATACTGTTGTTGTTTTTTTGAAGTTACAGTTTACAGTCCGTAATTATTAACCTAAGCGTTCTACTGTTACTGTGTTGTACATATGTGTTGCATATGTGTTACATTTTTACTGTTATATTATGGTGGGAGTATACTAGGGGCGTGTTTGTATTTGGAAGTGACAAAGTCAAAGTAAAAGATAAATCTGTCGCTGCTCAGATAAAGTTTTACTAATGAGTGTCGCATCAACATACTTGTCCTTGGTAAATATTTCGTAAATAAATGGATTCCCTCTAAAATTTTAAATGAAAATAAGATTCTTCTCAACACATTTTGTTTGTTAAATTAGGTCCTGTTTCTATGCAAAGCATGCTGGTTATTCCACATCCAACTTCCATGAATCTAATACCTGCTTGTGGAAACTGGCTAGTTTTATGGGCAATTTGTTACAGCTAAAATTACATCCCAACATAAACGTTGATACTTGATACCCGCCGATACTTTATTTATGGCTGTGTATGACCCTAACATGCGGTCGACTGTGAGTGACGTCACTTCCGAATACAAACACGCCCCGTAGTATACTCCCACCCCAACACTGATTGGCAGGTTTCTGTGCAAGGCATCGGAAATGCAAATGCAAAGGGATTTGCGATTCCATTTGAATTTTGGCAGGCTCCATACGCAACCCCGCGGAAGTGAAATAGGAAAACGGGGTAATTGCTATTGCTATTTTGATATGACAGGGTCATAACTCATGAGACATTGGAAATGCAATTGCAATAGGACTTTGCGTTTCCATTTGGTTTTGTTAAGCACGTTACGCAAAATGAATTTAGCATCTCAATGTTTCACTTGGCGAGACAGCCTATGGATATTGGCCTTTATATTGAATTTGACCAGTCAGAATTGAGCAAATCACAGCTTTAAGTACATTTAAGAACTTCTCCCAGCGAGTCAGACCACTGGTCACGCTGATGCAAAAAAGTGTGTGGAACCAGTAAAATAATGTACAGAATACCCTGACTTTACATTAGTTTGGGTGTCTTGTTTGGTCGACATAAGCACTTGTTAATATCTTCACGGTGTGCAGATTATCTGATATCTGATAATGACCATAATTTAATTAAGCCTAAGTAAGAGTTCTGTAGACGTAGTAGTTGTTTGAAATGCTGGAAAGAGCTATTTGTAAAGAGATATTTGTAGTATTCAGTATATTTTTAAAATCCTAAGACCCCACACTTGGTCATCATACCTGCTTTGTTCTGCCATAACATCCAACGTGTTTGGGCATCTCATGGCTGGAATTAAAATGTCAGTGATGAAGATCTTAATCCAAAAAGGATGGGAAAAGGGAAGGTATTTTAAAAACATTCTTTTTTCATGTGCAACATAAACAAGACAGCCGCATTAAGCTGTATTGCTTCTTATCGCACTCTTTGACAGTACGGCTTTCGATGCTAATCAAATCTGCCCTTGATCTATATCATTTATAATTGGATTTACTGAGTGTTTATCTCTGTGATCCATACTAATTTCTTTAAAAGTCTACCTGCAGTCAAAGTCTACCTTGCATATATAAGCAAGATAAAGCTATGAAATAAATATACTGTAGCTATACAATGCAATCAGATAATATGACAAGGCGCAGCAGATCTCTCTTTGGACTTAAAGAGGAGACGGCATCTAAATCTGAGACACTTCTTAAGGATCTCAATGACCACATTTTTGATGCATAAAATGATCTTAAAATGAATTGTAAGCGTAACAGGTGGAACAGCTTATCCTTCAAACTGTGGGCACGTTTTCTTTGCAGGATAGCATCAGATGAACCAAAATATTGGCGTTATTTTATTCATTTGATAATAAAGGCAAGTGCCTGTGCTTAAAGGCGGTGGTCTAGACACTATTGAAAAACTCTGTCCTGGACACTTTTACTCATGAAACATCTGGCAACCTCAGAGGTCTGAATTTACATAATCTGAACAGTAAACCAAGAATATCGACGTAATCATGTGTGTAACCCAACTCTGAAGACCCATAACCTTCCTTGTGTAAATACTGAATTAACTTTTGAACTTGAGTGCATGTCTTAAGTCATCAATACTGAATATAACCCATGAGTTTTAGATGCACGACCACATGAGTGTAATGTATTGCTGTTTCATAAATGATAAAAACAGTTCTTGGTATTTTGAACTCTTTTGTAATCCTGCTTTGAAACACACCCTAAAGTGGCTTGTTACTATATATTTTGGTGAGGCAGGACGACATCAATAATGACAAAAGACGTTGAGAGGCAATGACACTTGGCTTATGCTGTAGGCTACTATCTAGTGATTTAAAAAAAAAAACAATTTGTAATAGGCAGTTGAGAGTCGACAACATACAGTCTCAGCGTACAGACTAACAGCTTAGTTTGAGCAGTTTTGCCTTTGACGTACCTGTTTTCAATGGTGTTCATCACTAACATGGTGCACACATAAGCACTAATAACATTAACCAGGATTCCCAGGTTTCATCAAAATTTCCAGCCCAACTGCATCTCAAAAACCAAACAAAAGACGTGAACCCAGCACAAGAAATTCAGACACTGCAAAAGAGAGACACATTTTTGTTTTCTTTTTCTCAGACTTTGCGTAGTGATGGGGTGGGGGGTGGGGGGGTCACTGTGGTGCACACGCATTTCTGAGTGGATAATCCACTCCATTTCTTCCCGTACCCTTATCCAATCTTTGCAACAAATCTTACAATGGAAATGGTTCTGTACATTATAAACACAGTCTGTACTTTAATTCCGATTACTTTTCTGTAAAACAAATTTACATTATCCCAATAAGGATTTAAAAAAAATGCAACCTTGTTATTAACTGCCACGTGCTCTGGTCCTCCTCCAATGAAAATCATCATATAAACAGCATGGGGGCATCATGATTCACACCTCAATGGGCCTCTATTAGCACTCATTGCAGTTCCCATTTTTGACCACTAGGTGCCTTAATAACTCTATGGAACAAAATGGGGGTGTAAGCGTGCTGGCTAATTGCATAACATCTAGAAAGCCAAGCAAATCAGTGGAACATCAGCTTATATCTGTCGACAACTACATATTTTAAAATCACTGGTTACTCAAAATAATTAGTACATACAGTGCCCTCCACTAATATTGGCTGTATTTTATTTAATACATTTTCACAATCTTCTTTGCTCATATTTACCAAGGGTGCCAAAATTAGTGGAGGGCACTTTAGTATTTCAACAGAATTTAAAATGTATGAAATGGTGAATAAGGATTAAAAAGATTTGTTGAATATCTGATAAAGAACATGTGTTGAATGTCTGATAAATATATGCCCCTATGGATAAGCCACCACTGAGTATACCTTCTTTATGGTAAAAATGGCAACTATTAAATTAATCATATTTAACCATGGGAGTTATATTTTGTAACATTATCATCAGGCACAGTCACAGTGTGTCTCTTCAAGTGGCTCTAATCACAAAATAAGTGTGAATACTTGTTTCAAGGGTTTAACCTGAGTGCAATTAACTTGACTGCATTCCCATCTGTTTCTCTCTATGTGGAGTGTGAGATGAGTGTCTGTGGATATGTGTGTGTGTGTGTGTGTGTGTGTGTGCGCGCACTTGAAGGCTGTAAAACAGCAGTAGTCATGGAAGAAGCTCACATTCAGTGATGTGTGTGATGCTAGCAGTGAGAATAGTGCGTCCAAAGGTCTTTACGGCGAGATGCTACAGGTACAGTACATGTCATTTTCCTTTATAAACCATATAAACTGCACTAACTAATATGCATTAAACCAGAAGGATATTAAAGAGAAAATACTGAAATGCTGAAGGTTAGGGATTATAAATGTTACCTAATGAAGTACGCAATGTTAGGTGAATGAACCTTTTTTTTTTTCTTCAGAAAATATATACACTGCTTACACTAATAACCAAAGAGCATTAAACTCATCACAACACACAGATTTATTTATTTATTTTTGATTCCATGATTGGGGTGCCATTTCTTTTCCACATTAAAATACTACAAAAAAATCTTCTTATTTTTGCATTAATGTGTGAATATTTTGGAATATCCTTTTACATGAGTCCTCCATCATAGGATTTGGAGAGAGAGAGAGAGAGAGAGAGAGAGAGAGAGAGAGAGAGAGAAAGAAAATGCACAACATTCACTCCACCCTGTTACCTGAACCCGTTCACTCCTATAGAATATTTGGAATATTCCACACGTCACATGTTCAACAGGAATCTGCATCGTCTCGACTACGTGAAGAAGAAAATCTCTCGTTCTTTTTGCTTTATTTTTAATTATATTTGGGATGTTGACTGACATCTTTGTCACTTTGAAAATACAACCCTGTTACTTAAATTATACAGTAGATAAAAAAAATAAGTACATGATTAGAATGTCATTAATACTATTTGCATGGATGGTACAGTAGTTAAGCACATTTTATGTATTTGATCATTCTAGGCTAAATAACTCTACTGTCAGCAAAGCAATCTTGTCTTACATAATGATAAATGTTTCATTTATAAAAGCTATAAGTCCTAAATGGCACCCAAATGATGGAATCACCTATTTATTACTTTATAGACTTTTCCTATAGAACCACAGTTCACAGTTCCTGATCATATTTAGTGCTTTCAGTCAATAAGGACACACTTCTTTGAAAGGCTTCAACAAGGTTTGGTATTATTTATTAATCTGGTTTTGATAACTGACTGAGCTAAAATCAATTTTTATGGACTTTTGCACTCAACTCATTTTATACACTTAGCACAAATCATGCGCAACAAGATATTATAACACACCATAAATGTCCAAAGTGTACACATCACTTCTGATTCTCATCTTTGTATTGAATTCAAAGTTTACACCAATCCAAACTGTCCAGATTTGATTGGTTTCCTTATTTATTGCATATCAAAGCACTACAAACTCTATCACATAAATAAATAAATAAATAAATAAATAAATAAATAAATAATAATAATAAAAATCACATGCAGCTCAGAGCACAAATAGCAAATGATTGAAATGGATTTGAAACAAATAATAGACACAAGAAGCAAAATAAATCAATCGATCACACAAAGAAATCAATTAAATGAACGATTTAATAATTAAACCAATCACAACACACAGACACACTGATTTACAATAATCATCGGTGCGATCACAGGATGTAAGATGAAAACGAAGATGAAAACAGAATTGTAAGATTGGAATAAGTGTAAACTATTTCAACGTTATACCACAGCAACGTTCCGCACAATTAGCATCAACAGTAACTATATATAAATGGATTTTAAAAAAAAGTATGATGGGTCATTCTTTAATTAATAAAAATGCAATTATTGGCTGTGGTATAAGAGGAATAAAACACATTGGGACACGATGTTATTGGAAATTAATCAAACATCACTGTAGTAACAGTAACTCTCCGTAATCACACCAAACGGTCACTGATCATTGTACTACAATTGCATACCCCCTCCCCACGTGTAGTATTCCTTACATAACACTGTATTTTCAGGAAGTATAAGACACGCCCCTCCTACAAAATCCTTAAAACAAGTACGTTTCCGTAAGTATATGTGAATTTTAGCTTATGATTTGTACTGACAAAAAGATCAGTCCAGCAGAGCTCGTTCTGGAGAAATTTTGTATACTATAGTCAGACTACCATTGCTGATCCCAGTTTGGATATATTTGTTTACTTCTTTACTTGTGTTTGTGGTTTTTTTTTTTTTTTGGGTGGCACCACACTCACCAGCTCTTTCTTCTTCATACACTCCATGAGGGTGATGAAGAGGTGCTGAGCCTGTGTGCGACTATACGTGAACGTCTTCTGGATGGTGACGAGCAGCTGGTCCCGCAGAGACTCGTTTATCAGCCTGCACACACAGGCGGAGAGAAATACAGATCAGAGCTTGATCGAAAACAAGCCGTAACATGAAAACAATAACATTTTATAACAGGGAAGCACATCATAAGTTTGCACATTGGTATGCACACCAGAATTTTTTTTTTTGTTTTTGCCTTGTGTTGCTCAAAATGCTCTACACTGTTATTTTAGCTGGAGTTCCTAGTTTGATTTACTGCCATAACAACCAAGTTTTCAATGGTAGCACCAGGCAAACGTGATCAAGCTGTCCATTTCAGCACAAACCAGAGGTCTTCGACGAATAATGAGACTTCTTGTCCACTGTGACCATAAACTGGATGTAACAAACACAGTTCATTGAATTATAATCCAAAATCAAAGTTGTTAGGTAGTAGGTAAATGGTCAAACACAGAACTAGAGTCAGTTGTCAAATTAAAAAGGCAATCCAAAGAATACTCAAACACAGAAACACAGCTCGGAACCTACACAACTCAAGTCAATGGCAAGACTTTGCAATGAAAAACTTAAAGACATGCTTATATAGACAGCAAAATAGGCCGTGCATAGGATATGAGCAACTTGTTAGAATTTGGGACGCATTGCCCTCTGCTGGTGGGGTGTGGTACTGTCCTGAGCTGTAGTGACGAATGTATTCTTGTTGGAAAGTCGAAAGTACGAATAGCTTGTGTATGAACTGCATTGCATCATGCTCTACTAGTATCAGAAATGAGCCAAAACATGATTTTCGTTTCTGATGTACAGAAATAGAACGGCATAAAGCTGGTTGTGAATAGATTAGATTAAAAAACAAACAAACAAACAAACAAAAAAAACATGCTGGGTGTTTCACTAAAAACAATTCATTCCATCTACTTAAAAAACTTCTACTTACGTAACGATTTGAGACTAAGACAACTAGGTTATGTACTAAGTACGCAGCTAAATGGTAAATTAAGCTCATTAACTTAATATCCAATACTAAATGTATACAAAGGCACCAGCGGGATTAGGAACCTGATATCTACTACAAAGCTACAAGGCAAACACATTACCACTGACACCCCTCGAGAGTCACTGCTAATACGTTTCATCTTCACTAAAAACCACCAAAAGTAATTGTTAGATTAGTTAGATTAAATTTTAAGTAGATATATTTTTCTTTATTGTTCACTTTGCATATATTGGCTAGGTAATTGCACCAAGATGAAGATGCTGTGTTAAGCTTGTATGCTTCAAAGATAATCACCTAATTTCCAGTATATAAGTTTGTCTAAAAATGTGCGTCTGTCTCAGTAGGTACGATGGGAATAAAATGATAGTTACATTCCCTTCTTTTTCTGTTTCGCCAAAATATTTGAGTTTTTCTCTAAATGTGCCAGTAATTGAGTGGATGCATTTAAATAGAATTTTTTTTACAAATATATTATTATGTCAAGATTTTTTAAAAATTATTTTCAAATACTCTTTTTATATTCTATTTGTAACCATTTTTAATGATGGATTAGCTTTATTATTATTTGTGTTTGTATCCTTTTGTAACCGCTCATTGTTAGCCACCACGTCTAGTCACTTCTCATTTGCTGGGAAGCATTAGCTCTTGTTAAAAGTAAATGACTTTTCGACACTGCTTCCAGCATTGCCTGTCTGCAGTCCCCATGAGCAACTCTCTCAGACCACTGAGTCACGTCCATCACAGAAACCGCTATACCGTTAATCTCATCTCTCCACCACATCCATCTCAGCCCCATTCAGGCCGCTAATCTGCTGTCCAGAAAGCCAGCTTTATCTCAGCCTTGGCTTCCAAGCATATCAAGTCTTGTCTCTGGCAGAGACCTGGATCATGCTGGAGAATGTTCACAAGCTGTAATACAAGCTGCTTTACCCTCTGCTTTTCTGCATTCTCTCATTCTCTCAGTTTTTTTTTTTTTTTAGCTACTTGCGGATCCTGGAATGAACAACGTACTTACCATTAATTAATCAGGGAGGTCTGGGAAGATGTTAGTTAGCTCTGCTTACATTTTTAAATAGTGGCCATTAAAAGTGCATAAGTGTGTGTTCATGCAGTTAGGATACTAGGCTCATTCTTTATAATGCTAGCCAGTTTATTTTAAATAAAGTGTATTAGCACGCTGCATTAGTTCGCTTGGATCGAGTAAGGTTGCAGAGCGGGTTTTGTTTCACTTCAGAAAAGCTCTTCTGTGCAGCTGTATGTAAAGCACATCCTGTTGACTTCATTGTGTCGAAATGCCTCTTTGTCAAGCACCAAAATTGGCTAATCGTCAAGGAATGCTGTTATTTTCAGTCACACGGACATTTTTGTAGACATTTTTCTCATCTAGCCAGAGTTTGCCGTACACCTGGTTGCTTCTGTGCGCTCTTACTTTATAAACTTCACATTTTTGTCATTTATTATTCACCTGATGTCCCAAGGAACCTCATACAGAGGAGCTGAACAGCCTCATATGAAGATCCCTAACCAACATCTTTGAAGAGAATGTTTTCAGGATGCACTTCTCTACTGTGTTTGCTAGTCCTCATTCTCTCTATCCCAATGTTCATGTTTTACGATCACAGAAAGACCGCCAAATGCTGAATCCGGTCCCATCCACAATGCTCATTGTATCTGGTCAGCATCAAATCCATAGCATCAAATGGCCTTCAGTCATTTGTCACTGTGTTTGGGGAGCAGAGACTGGTAACATATGAAATGGGAGCTTGTGATTTAACACAACATAGACAATAAAGACTAAAATAACACATCGAATCGAAACGCATCATTACCACCATTTGTTATGTTGGATAAATCGAGGAAGGAATTAAAATACAATTAAAAGTGCAGCCGCACATTAACAATGGGATCTTTTGTTTGTGTTTTTTTTCTTTCTTTCTTTCTTTATGCAGTATATTATATTCTAGTAAAATACATTTTGAATATATCTGGAAAATGGTGCGAGTTTATGAGAAATATACACACGTACAGCGCCCTCCAGTAATATTGGCACCCTTGGTAAATATGAGCAAAGAAAGCTGTGAAAAATTGTCTTTGTTGTTTTAACCTGTTGATCTTTTGTTAAAAAAAAAAAATCACAAAAATACTCTGCGCTCATGGATATCAAACAATTGCAAACACAACACAGGTTTATCAAAAAAAAAACAACACTTTGTTAAATATAGGTGTGCAACAATTATTGGCACCCTTTTAGTCAAAAGGGTTTTAATTACTTTAGTTACTTTGTGCTAGCTCCCTTTTCCAAGCTTGGCAAAGGCGAGCCAAGGGTGCCAATATTAGTGGAGGGAACTGTATGTTTTTATTAATCTAGTTTGGGACATTCTAGTACAGCATAGTTTTATTCAAATTGATGAATGAAATAAAAATGAGTCTGGTAAAATACACTTAGTAAAATGAATTTTAGTCAAGTTTATTACTTGTAAAGTTTCACAGCATATAATATAATAAAATATGTTTTGATTAATGTAGTATGATATAATTATAATATGCAATTAATTGTGTAATCATCTAAGGTATAATTTTATGAATAGTCTTGTTAATCTGATAAACACTGTAGTTAAAGAATATTGCTATTGGAATATAGTAGACTAGTAAAGTGTCCTCCACTGTGTAAATGTTTATATGAATTGATACAATGTATAAGTATTAGCCTATTTACAATAATAAAATAATCAGAAGGGGTTTAATGTTAAATAGTGGAAAAAGCTTCCACTAGAATGTTCCATCGTTTACTCACCCTCCCTCCTCGGAGTACTTGTGGCCGAAAGCCAGGATGTCGGACGCTCGGCCGCTGCCGTCACACACCACCACAGGCACGGGCGGCGTGTCCCTCAGGTACTCCAGCACGATGGAGATAACATTAGGGCCGCCCTCGACGATCAGCGCCACCACAGGCACCCCTTGCCCGATCCCTACACACACACACACACACACACACACACGCGTGTTTACGTTTTTTTCTCACAAGTACATCGCACCATCATGACATGTACAAATACTGTATCAGTACTAGTGCTGTAACTGTCATTTTAAAACATGGTCAAATAATACGATTTATTATACCACAGTGCTGTTGAATGCTTGATCCTGATTGGTCGGAAGGTGTTGATTAATATTCTATCAGTGCATCTCTGTCAGTAGTTCCAGCCAGCAATTCACAGGTTCATATTAATAACAGGTTGTCATTTAATATTTAATATAACAGCACACCCCCGAGTGTGTTTTATTGCTGACCTATTCTTGGTTTCTATTTTGTTCCGTCGATGATGTAGCTGGCGAAGTCACACAAAACCAATGAAGCCATATTGAATTCAGAGAGAAAGGCATATTAATCGTGATGAGTCCATATTTAGTAGGAATTTGACTGATCATCAGAAAGACCTTCGAGATTTTGAGATTTGAGTTTAAAAGAAATTCACCATTAATTTAAGGGATTTATTTATTTATTTATTTATTTATTAGAACAACAGACACAGTCATGTTGATGAAGCTGTAAAGAATTGAAATGGGAAGGAAATAATGCTATAGTGGTACAATTCAGTGCATGTTTTTTTTAAAATTATTATTATTTAAAGAATATTCATATTATACATTTTGGTGCAAAAGGGACGTCTCGTATTCACAAATATTTGTCTACGAGCGAGTTTATTAAGAGCTAATCAACGATCTGTCGAGCCAGATTTCAGCTTTAAACATTCAAGCTTAACGAAATAGCAATTCAACCCTTTGTGAATGGATTTGTCAGTCTTAAAATGCTTCTTGTTTTAAAATAAACATCGGTGCAGAGTGATTCACAGATAATAAGTAAAGAATTAAACACGAGGGTGGGGGGCGGAGCGGGGGGGGGGGCATGCTGTTATAGGAAGAGAATCGACGGCAGGGTGATGTGACGCAAAGCGGAACTACTGTTAAAAACGAAAACAAACCATTGTTTCCTCTAACTGAATGAGCTGCAGTGTCTGATTCATCCTCACCCACCTCTCTTTATTTCTATCTATTAAGGTTAATAATAATATTAATAATAATAATAAGAAGAAGTAGAATAAAAACACAGCCTGTCATCCACAGAGTGGAAGTGCTGACACTGGAGACTCCATCCATCAATGTCAAATAAATGTCTACTTACAGAAAGTTTACCCGTACTGACCTGTTTCTAATTAGCATTAGAGTATTAATATGTAACATTCCACATGAAGGAGGGGTTGCTATAGAAACAAGCGTATTAATGCAAACCTGTGATTTGTCTTGGAGCCAGACGTACTGTCCGAGCTGCTGTTGACCAGATCAGATTAGACAATTCAGCAATCCTTTGGTGTAAAGCGATATAATCCAGGTTAAAGCTAAATCTTAAAATATTGAAGATTGAAGCAATCATTTTGTGAATAATTGGTTCATTTAAAAAAAAAAAATTATTATTATTATTATTATTATTATTATTATTATTTTCAAAATATTATTATTATTTCCTCATGCTTAGTTAATGATCAATAACTGTGTTAATTATTCTCTGCCTTCTGATGGCACTTTTGTTCTTGGCTTTGACTACAGTGTCAAGCTACATATGACAAGCAACCTTGCGAGAGAGAGAGAGAGAGAGAGAGAGAGAGAGAAAGAGAGAGAGAGAGAGAGAGAGAGAGAACAAGCCCTGGCAAACACAGATTGACAGTTGGCCAGTTTTCTGCAGGTGACTGGCCTTTCACACGGTTTCATTGGGGATCCTGCTGTCAGGGTCATTCACCATGTATACATGCATACACACACACACACACACACACACACACACACACACACACACAGAGCCTATAGCAAGCAGCTTCTCATCTGCTGTGTGAGGACAGCATGAACACTTCCTCTCTATCGCTTTGTGAACAATTAGCCATGATTGTGAGTTGATTAACAGGTGGCGCATGAAGCAGCTGGGTCCAAAGAAAAAGAATGAACCCTTCAGACCTTTGGCAGCTTTCACTCTCTCTCTTTATCTCTTTCTCTCTCTCTCTCTCACTCTAATACATCGACTGTCACGCTGTAATACTGTGTCTGTACTTCGAACAGCATGCCGCAGTGGGATCCCACTCCAAGTGCATGAATAATTCAGGAAAATGGGAGTGCAGGAATGAAAGAGAACGATTTAGAGAAAGGGAAAACGACAGCGGGCGGCCTATAGGAGCAGTAGGAAAAGGTGCGATGGGGAGGACGACGACTTGGACAGACAGGTAGAAATGCGAAAAGAAAGAGAGAGAGAGAGATAGAAAGAGAGTGAGGGAACACTGAGGCTCCCACATGTGCTGTCATTGCGTCTAAAATGGGATCAGTTACATAAAGCGGCTCTATTTATAGCCTTCGCTCTCTTCAAAGCCCTGTCATTACACCACTCAACTGGCACCAAAAAAAAAGAGTGAAAAATATTCGCCTCTCCCTTCTTCTCTTTTTAGCTCCTAGGAGGACCGCCTTGTTTAGTCACATGTAGTGTAAGTGGATTTCATTTAAACCCGAAAGGCTGCCCTGTTGAATCCACTGCGAGAGAAATACCCTCTGTTTAAACACACATTCATGCACTTATGAGGACTGAAAGCAGAGTGCCTTCCTGAGGACATCCACTCCTTTAACAGGAACACCTGGACACCTGGTCATTCATGTGATTATTCAATCAGCAATCATGTGGCGTCCAGTAGAATGCATAAAAACATGCAAATACAGGTCAAAACCCTCAGTCAATGTTCACGTCAAACATTAGAATGGGGAAGATGTGATCTCAGTGACTTTGATCATACCATGGTGGCTTGTTTGAGTTTTTCAGAAATCGCTGATCAACCTCCAGTGAGCAGGTATGTGGTGATGAGAGGAGAATGACCAGGAAGGCTATGGTAACTCAAATAACCACTCTTTACAACCGTGGTGAACAGAAAAGCAGCTCAGAATGCATACCATGACGAATCTTGAGGTGTATGGGCTACCACAGATGAAGACTGCATCGGGTTCTACTCCTGTCAGCCAAATCTAAGCTTACAGTGGGAACCGGCTCATCCGAACAGGACAGTTGAAGATCGGAAGCTAACGTTTATTCCCATATCCGTGCGTATTACGGATTTACTGTTTATACGGATTATTTTTCAGAGGGAGCTATATGGGATTCTTTCCATCACTTTAAAATTCACACATTTCCTATGCAGTGTTTCTTTCTTAAACCCGATCCGTTTAATTACAACATTACCTTATATTCTTTTAGCAGCGTTTCCATGGTTACATTCCAACATGGCTACATACAGTACTATCAAGGAGAATTGGTTTAGACTGGGTGTGATTAAATGTGTGATATATTCTGTTGCTTTGGTATCTGGATTAAAGCACCAAGTAGGTCCGTCCTGCTCTGAATACACCGAAATAGCATAAGCTAAAGAACAATAGATTTCTTGAGCAATTAAATTGAATAGCAATGTGATATTTGGGAAAGTGATAGCCAGAGGTATTTAACAAGGTACGACACCGTTTGTTTTTTTTGCAAGGTGTTAAACCGATGCTGTGACACTACTGTAGGAGAGCTGGAGAAAATGAGACAGTGAGAAAATGAGGTCCAGGAGCTTCTAATTTTACACTTCGGTTCAAAGAGAGACAGTGAGAGAGAGAGAGAGAGAGAGAGAGAGAGAGAGAGAGAGAGAGAGAGAAGGGGGTTAAACTTGATCTTTTATTTACCTTACCACATGGTCTAAGACTCTAGAATTTATCCTGAAATATTTAATAGTTTGTAATCCATTACATGGTATAATTCATGTCAATGGCTGAAGTGACTAAAAATACAGTCGTGTGAAAAAAATAAGTACACCCCATGGAAACTGTGGGCTTTTTTGTCATATTTGGACGAGCAAACATTCGATCCTCCTTTGAAACAGCGCCTATGAATAAAGTTGATGCACTTGAACAAAACTACAAGGAAAATGAGCTTTTCCAATCATTTATTCAACAGAAATATCAATAGATGTGATATTCTTCTGTGGAAAAAGTAAGTAGACCCTTGGCCTCAGAAGCTAGTATTGCCCTCTTTAGCAGAAATAACTTCTTGTAGGTGCTTTGCAGAATTGTCCACCCGGCTTGCTGGAGTTTTTGACCACTCTTCCATGTTCCATGTTCCATTCTTTCAGTTGCATGATGTTTGAGGGGTTTCTTGCATGTTTTGCCCGTTTCAAATCCCCCCACGACATTTCAACGGGATTCAAATCCAAACCCTCCATTTCTTCTTTTTGAGCCGTTCCTTGGTGGATTTGCTCGTGTGCTTAGGATCATTATCCTGTTGAAAGGTCCACTTTCAGTTCAACTTCAACTCTGACAGATGGCCTCACATTACCTTCAAGCACTCTTTGATATGATGAAGAATTTATAGTTGAATCAATGAATGCAAGTCCCTGAGGCAGTGAAGCAACCCCAAGCCATAACATGTGCATCACAGTTGGTATGAGGTGCTTCTCCTGAAAAGCTTATTAGTTTTAGATTTTCTGGAGTGTTAGCCATACAAGTCCATGTGAATGAGTTGTTACTATAGAAACGATAATGCATTGAAATGCCCACATTCTGATTTACCTTGCAGCCAGAAATGCTGCCAGAGCTATAGTACTTTCTGACCAATTAGATTTGAGAATGCAACAGTGCTGTGGTATAAATTTTAATACCATTCACAATGTGCTTGAAGGAAACAGTTAAGGTTTGCTAACACACTGGCACACTAACAGACTCCATTGTAGTTTTGTAGTTTGAACTTTCTAGACATGATCTACTATCCAAATTAAAGTTCAAAAGAGAAGTATGTGAGAAGAGTGAAAAATGAATGGCAATTTATTATTTATTTTTTTTAAAGCAGCACAGGCGAACACAATGAAGAAATCCAGTGAAACGTTTGCCTAGCAACAAAAGTGATCAGACACCAAATTACCCTCTTCAACTGTGAGCAGAAGTCTTATAAGAAATTGTCTTAGTGCGCCGCTAGAGCTAATAATCCATTTACTGCAGAAAGGCAAAGCAAAATAGTCTGTAAGATGCCAAGGATCATAAAGCACAGTGTGACAAGCAAAGGCGTAAACAGAAAGTCGCATTAGCGGTTCATTTCAGGTTTGCATACAGGGATTGTGTATAATCCCTTTGTAAAAAAGGATTGTAATTCATCATGCTGTAACTTTGGGAAAACAATTTATTTGTGAAACCTTGCTTTGAGCTTGTTATCGACCTACCTGGAGTGGATGTTCGATTGGCCACTTACAGTAATAAACTGGCAACCTTGAAGCGTCAACCTTCACATAACTGAAGGACAAGAAAAGTCGCCAAACTCATTTAAAGCGAACTTTTCCAGAGCTTGTGCACTGTCTCAAATTCTCATGTTCATTTCTAGTCTAGAATAGCAACCACCGTAAGAAAACCCACCAAATGCTTGATAATCTACTTAAGCATCTACTCTAACCAGACTTCTTCAGAAGCTCCCCACTGCTTCTCCTAAGTTCTAAATGTACACTATTGTACTATACACTACTTGTCTGGGGAAGCGTTTCAGTTTTCAATGTGTACATGAGGGTTAAATTCTCTATTTACATTAGTCTTAGAAACTAATTTTAACCATGTACCTTTATTTTGACCTTCAAACCAAAACGTCTTTAAGAGAATAAATATATACATTGCATCGTGCGTATCCAAACCTCTAACTGGTACTGTAGCTAGAAGTAACAGCCATGTAGTCTGTCATGCCTAGCTCATTTATACCTAGTGCTAATTTTGTAAGCTGTCTCATTGTTTTATTACCTAGCAGGATTTAAGCTTTCGAATAGTCTACAGTGGCACAAAGTTACGCTGCCAGTGAAAAGTTTTTGCACAGCTAGAGTTTTATTACAGTTTAATCACTATTACAGCCACGTTATTGAGTCTCAGATCCTAAAGAGACTCTAAATGAGTGTTTTATTAAAGGAAGGTGAAGCTAGAGGATAAACCATTAAGCATATTGAGAAAAGACTCTGACCGTGCTGGTATTAACTGTAAAACATAAATATGTGCTGCTCAAAATAGATGCGTGGCGCTTGGAGAAACTGGAGAAAATCCTCCTAAAAGCAATCACCATACATTTTCATATAGATTGGTTAATATGGAAGATTATTGTGATGTGGTTGTTGTTTATTTTACAACAGTTATGCGCTAAGATTTAAGGGTTCTGTTGGTAGGCGAGAAAGAAAATGAGAAAGAGACATTCGGGGATTAATAATAATAATAAAAAAAACTGATCTGGTGCTTGAAGAGCTCATGTTTATTCAATTAGCGATCAGGATTATCCCGACAGACAAATGAGGAGTATGAGAAATATTGAGTGCTAGCATAATGTAGGGAAATTATGACCACAATAAACGCAGGAGTCTAACTGCAGGACAATAAGCGCAAGGTTCATTTTGTACTTACCAGCAACCATCTCGGTGGATCTTATGTACAGTCCAATAACTCAAAATCTGATTCAGATTCTTCTGCTACTGACAATCGGTTTTAATATCTACAGTAATCACAGGGCTGTACAGTGCGACGCTTTTGCTCACATTTGCGATTCAAAAATACTCTGGACGGAGATACTGTGCTACCATGAAGCATGAAAACCTTAACAATGAGACACGTTTTTCCAACAAGCTTCTGAGGTAATGCTGTTGTTTGTTTAGCTACCTGTGATAGATGGAGTTATGAATAAGAAGCATTGAAAAAGTACAGTGGATACATATATATATATAAAAAAAGTCTACACACCCCTGTTAAAATGGGAGGTTTTTGTGATGTAAAAAAATGAAACCAAGATTAATTATGTTAGAATCTCTTTTTTTTTAACCTTTATTATGAAATTTTAACCTATTAATTAAAGTGAACAACAATAAGAATTATTTTAGATGGAAAAAAAAAAACTTCTAATACCCAGCTTGCATAAGTGTGCACATCCTTTTATAATTGAGAATCTGGCAGTGTTGAGAATCAACCAATCACATTCAAACTCATGTTAAATACTAATTAGTAAACACCTGCCATCAGTTAAAATGACTGATTACCCCAAATAAAGTCTAGATGTTCCTATAGGATTTTCCTGACATTTACATCTGACGTCAAGAGCCTTCAAAGCAAGTACGGGATCCCATTGTTGGAAAATATCAATCAGGAGAGGGTTCCAAAAACATATCTAAGGCATTGGATATGTACAGCACTGTAAAGACAATAATCAACAAACTTAGTAAATATGTCACAACAGTGACATTATTAAGACCAGGACGTTCCTCTAAAATTGATGAGAAGATCAGGAGGGTCAGGGTTAGAGGCCTACAGCAATAGGTTACAATTTCACAATAAAGATAGAAAAGTTTCTGACATGATTTATCATGGTTTAGTTTATTTTATATATTTTTTTACATCACAAAAACCTGCCATTTTAACAGGGGTGTGTCGACTTTTTGGAACCACTATAATATAAACCAGCTAATACAGTAAGTAGGATGGTTGAGGATGTTCTTTGAGTGAGAGACTCCTCCCAGGGAATTCTGCTGTCCAGTGTTACCTCAAGGATTCCTCTGGGTTCTCCACTTTCCTCCTACCGCTCAAAAAACCTGTCGTTAGGTGATTTGGCTCCTCTAAATTGCTCCTAGGTGTGAATATGTCTGCATGGTGCCTTTTGCTGATCTGGCATCACACCCAGAGTGTATTGCGGCCTGGCGCTACAGACGTATGAATGAATCATTCCAGTCAACATATCGAGTTCTTCATTTGTCTACTTTTTAATGGAGCATCAGGGGTGGAGAAAGAGAGAGACCGAGAGGGATGCATTGAAAATTTGCGTTGATAAATTAGAACCATGCGAGAGAGAGAGAGAGAGAGAGAGAGAGAGAGCGATGAGAGAGAGAGTACCCAGAAGGCTATTCCCATATGGTACAGTGGGAATTACGCCAATATACCACAACCCGCTGAGGAAACGTTCAAAGGAAGTGGCAGGAAATGATATCCAGAAATAGTCCTTTCAAGCCAAGGGAGCAACAGATGCCACCATCACACAGAGCCCTAAAGCAGGTTTTAGGCTAGAAAAACTGGTACCCTGATGGCACGACAGTCATAGAATCGGTTCGTTCAGTGAAACATTTTGGCATATATGCTGGTCAAGAATGTGACAACACTTAGCACATTTATTAACTACTAAAATAAAAGCAGGTCTTTTCAGTGGCCCCAATTTTTTTAGAACCAACTTTAGGAAATATAATAATGCACTCTTGAGCTGTCCGTGGTGCTGAAATGAGCCGAATGGAGAAGCACGTTCTCCGGGCCAACAAGGGCGGAGCTTTAGTTCAACTTAATCAACCAATCACAAACTCGATCTTATGGCATTTGACTTTTGCAAAGCACTTAGAATAAAATAGTTTTATACTTTTATGTTCAGTTACACATACACACACACATACACACACACACACACATACACAGGGATTTTATTTAATGTTTATTTAAATGTTTTTGTAGACTGTTTCAATGAGGAAAACAAAGACACCGTGCATGTCCATTCGTATACCATATCCAAAGACTCTATTCTAACTGCAAAGCTGTCAAAACAAGATGATTAGTTCATCCTTCTTGAGTCTCTTGAAAAGAGAACAAATAAGATATAATGAATGAACAATAAATGAGTTATAAGAATGTGAGGACTCTTTAAAAAAATAAATAAAAGCCTAAAACCGTTAAGCGAAATGACTTAACACTATGTGTATCATTACCTTACTGATACAGAGTGGTGTGTGCTTACACCAGAGAGACGGTGAAAGCTTATTGGAGTTTGGATGCTGTGTAAGAAATACCTGCTCTTATAATGTGGCTTGCTGGTGAGTTAGGGCATTACTCAGCTGAGTATTCACCTGTTTCACCATGTTTACGACATGCAAATCATATCGATCGCTGGTTTTAAATGTCCGTTAGACCCTGATACGGTATGTTGATGACTCTTGTTAGGCAACTGTGAAACTTTTAAGTGTGCAATATTTCAGATAAGTTCAGATCATATGTGTGTTATAGATCCTGGAGTTCTCTGTTCACTTCAGTGATCTAGCTGTTTTGCTGTGCTTTAGCTTTTGGAAATCGATACACTTTCATTTCTGAAAGCAAGTTTTGCTCCTGGCCTGAAGGAAAATCCAACAACCGAACAACATGGACATAATTTTAATTTGTACATCCTGTCATTAAATCACATAAAAAGTAACATAATAGAGCCACGTAGCGTATGGTTCTTCACAAGTGTTTTAAATGATGTTTATCACCTAGGGACAGTGAGGCCACTTCCTGTGCTGTTTTAAAAAAATATATACTTGTTTAAACTTATGTTTTGCTCAGTTATATGCATTACTATATTACATATCCTTACCAAGAATACAAGGAAAAGTGAAAACTTACTTATATACAAATTTCCTTTGTATAAATGAATGACAACAGTTCCCACATTGTTATAGCCCAAGAAATAAATAGCGCTCCCCTACATCCTAAATCCTAATTTAACCTCTGGGTAAAAAAAATAATAATAATTAAAATATTGGCCCATCCGTTAGCCTACATACAGCACCATGATAATGTTAGTTAGATAAATAGTTACCTTAGCTGACTTAGTTCACAACAAGCCAGCTTCTAACTGATCGACCATTTTGTGTAATGACAACTAGAAGTCAAATTTACTAGCAAGCTTACATTAATCCAGTCATTATGTTGTGTAATTAAAACCAGTGTCTTATGCCCAGCAGAATGTTGAACCAAAGAAGTGCAAAGAAAACGAGTGGTGATGCCATATAATTAAAATTGTAATCAGCTGCTCAAATTAAACCGTTGATGCCCCGGGGATGATAGTCACTCAGCAAAATGAGGAAATACATTGTCCTCCAGAATTATTAACACCCTTCATAAAATCGAGCAAAACCGGTTTGTATAAATTACACACATTAATTACAATTTTCCACTCAATTAATATGATTTTTCTTTTTCTTAAAAATGTATGCGGCAAATTTTTTTGACACCTCTAAAGAATATGTCAAACAAATGAACATGCTATTTTTCATTTGCTCGCAGAACGCTGTTGTTGCTTTTGATTACAATTAGGGTGTTAATAAATGTAAAAGTTTTACATGTCTTTAACACTTAAGATTTTGCCGGCTATTGGAATCATGAGTCCACAATGAGGATGAGGAAGATGACGGAGATAAAAAGTTCCACAGTTTATGTGATTCTTGTGGTCGTCAGGTTTCGAAAACAGCTATAAAACACCACTAAGAAAACCGTGCCCTTCTTCAAAATATCATTTCATGTCCGTTATTATTGTTGTTCATTTTCATGAGGGATGCCAATAATTCTGGAAGGCACGGTAGAAGAGGAACACTTTCTGAGTACATTTTCATACTGCAGTTGTTTTAATATCATTCATTCGGAATAAACAGTACCAGCATGGGGTGATGCAGATCTTTGTTGATCGCTGTTGTTATTTGAATGTTATTTAAATCTGACCAAGCACTGAGATTAATATTTGAAACAGACTGTGGTTCACACTCATCACTCATATAATTTTTCATATCCAGTAGCAGATAGGATCATGTTCTACTTTCACCTATAACTTTTATTGTTAATTTTTTTTTAACCGTTAATCATTTATCATAATTGCTGCATGGATGTAGATGCTGTTGATGACAATTGGACATCCCTTTGCCTTCCCCGCCCCCTCTATAATCCCAGGCATAGGATGACAAAGGGAAGTCCACAAGTCACATGACTCTGGGGAGGGGAGTGCGGGTCAAACACTCAATTCCTAATAACCACTTCCTGTTTCCTCCAGCAGATCCCAGACATCAGTCCCATTCCTAATTAACTGTATGAGCTGTGGCTTGGCTGTTAGTTGCGGTCAGTGGAGATGGATTAGGGGGACAAAAATGATTTCCATGCAGTACTTGAATTGAATACTAATGGATTGAAAACCCTGACCTAAAGAGAAAATCCAATGCCTCAAACCCTACAACATCCAACTGAACAAAACATAATGCCACCAACACTAGCCTGAATTAAATAGATAATCGCTTAAGCCCCACAACAGCCACTTCTAATGAACATACATACTAAAGCCCAATAGCATCCATCCAAACCGAACATATAAGACCTTAAGCCAAAGCAAACATACAACACAAGTCCATCAACACCATACCAAACTGAAAATAGAATCCTAAACACCCCATTAACTACATTGACTGAATAGAAAAGTCCCACAACACCCACCAAAATGAAACACACTTTGCATAAAGCTTCACAATGGCCACCCATTCTGAATGTCCATGACTGAAGCCTGCTGATCATCGACTGCTCCTACTGAACATCTAAAATCCCCTCAATACCTACCCAAACTAAACATACAAGGATAAAGACTCTCAACACCCACCTGAACTAATATTCCAAGGCTTAAATTCTCCCCAACATCACCCCAAACTGATTATACAAGACCCAATGAACTCCAATAGCAACCCATACTGATTATACAAGGCCTAAATCACTACAACACCAACCCAAACTGATTATACAAGGCCAAATCACTACAACACCAACCCAAACTGATTATACAAGGCCTAAATCACTACAACACCAACCCTGGCTGATTATACAAGGCCTAAATCACTACAACACCAACCCTGGCTGATTATACAAGGACCAAAGAACTCCAACACCAACCCAAACTGATTATACAAGGCCCAGAGAACTCCAACACCAACCCAAACTGATTATACAAGGCCTAAATCACTACAACACCAACCCTGGCTGATTATACAAGGACCAAAGAACTCCAACACCAACCCAAACTGATTATACAAGGCCCAGAGAACTCCAACACCAACCCAAACTGATTATACAAGGCCTAAATCACTACAACACCAACCCTGGCTGATTATACAAGGACCAAAGAACTCCAACACCAACCCAAATTGATTATACAAGGCCCAGAGAACTCCAACAGCAACCCAAACTGAATATACAAGGCCTAAATCACTACAACACCAACCCAAATTGAATATACAAGGCCTAAATCACTACAACAGCAACCCAAACTGAATATACAAGGCCTAAATCACTACAACACCAAACCTGGCTGATTATACAAGGACCAAAGAACTCCAACACCACCTTTGGCTGATTATACAAGGCCCAAAGAACTCCAACACCAACCCAAACTGAATATACAAGGCCTAAATCACTACAACAGCAACCCAAACTGATTATACAAGGCCCAAAGAACTCCAGCACCAACCCAAACTGATTATACAAGGCCCAAAGAACTCCATCACCAACCCAAACTGAATATACAAGGCCCAAAGAACTCCACCATCAACCCAAACTGAATATACAAGGCCTAAATCACTACAACAGCAACCCAAACTGAATATACAAGGCCTAAATCACTACAACACCAACCCAAATTGATTATACAAGGACCAAAGAACTCCAACATACTAAATATACACAGCCTAAAGCATTATATTGTCTATGCTAATCACCCCTAATGCCAACCCAATTTGGACATACAACTTTCAAAAGTCCTATAACACCTGGCTGAACTCTACCTACAATAACACATTAATATTCCAAGCATGACACTGAAGAACAGATTTTATGTGTAATTCTCCACCACTGCCTTTGTGTACCCAAAGGTGATTTCACACTTACTATACTCGTTAATTTGCTGCACCGGAATCAGAGTGATATTTATACTCTTGATAAGTTTGCTGTTTGGCTTGGTGTGCATAATTAAAGGAACTAAATGGCAAAAGAACATTGGTATGGGTTGAAAACCCACTCAAAAATCATTTATAGGTCAGAAATCCAGTGACAGAAATGGGTAAGAACCTGGAGATAGTTGTAAATAAATTATTAGTTTAAAACATTTTGCGTATCACATCCAGGTCCAAATATCCAGAACCCAGGATGTTTTCAGCGCTACATCTCTGGCCTTTAGCTTGTAGCTGGGTTGATTCGTGGTTGGCTTGTGATTACATGATTGAGAGTGATTGCTGTGTTCTCACCTGCCCAAACGACCTGCACCGAGGGGGAATGCCCACCAGGATTAAATTCAAACGAACTAAACGATGCATATGTGGAAAGTGAGCGTTATTGGATTGTAATACTGATCTCCATCATGTGCCACAGATACCTGCTAATGACTGCAACGTCTTCACTGACATCGTTCTAAATGAAATAACAAACCTCTGATAGACAGGCTGATTCCCTCCGGGTCAGTTCATCTCCGTTCGCCTATACTGTGTATTCTGCGATCATTTATTTCTCACCGTTTCATTTAATCAGCATTGATTAATGGCTATAACAGGTGCTATGACTTGAAGTCATGTATATACGGTGTCATGTTACAATTTTATCCATCATAATAGCTGAAATAATTTCCTGGACTTGAACCCAATAGCTGAAAGTGCATTGAGGAATCTCAAGCCTCAGCACACAGTACAATTACAAACGTCCTGTCCCGGGAGAGATAATCCACCATGAGTCCTTGGAGTGCATAATCACTTTTTCCCAGCATGCCATTTGTCTGACAGCACTAGAAACTAGCAGGGTGGAGACTCACGTGTGTTGATCTTCTGCAGAGAGATGTGTTTCTCCAGCTGGCGGCGAAGCTTAACCTCGGCACCGTACTTGCCCGTGGTGCCGTTATCAGCTAGGATGAAGTGTGAGTGCAGGCTGTTCAGGACCGTCAGCTTACTCAAAGGATTCGACATGGTCTGGTATGGCCGGACCACCTGAATCACACACACAAACACAGAAGAGATTGTTAGCTCTTGGGTGATTAAATGTGCGGTCTGATCCTTTCTCACCTAGCTCTCTAGAACCTAGCAGATTACCCATGATGATTAAAGGTTTCAGTGGGTTATGAGTTATTAAAGGCGCTCTACAATGGGCTACGAATGGAAGTTAAAGAGGCTGTCTAATGGGTTGTAATTATTAGTGATGGTGAAAGCGGTTGTCTGATGGGGACTAAAGGGGTGCGCTAACTGAGTGGTTATTATTACGAGTAATGTTTAGAGGTGCTAGCTGATGGGCTATGATTGTGACCGGTGGAAAAATGGTATTTTATGGTGTTTAAACGTGTAATGTACATTTGCTCAGCATGTTCTTTGTTAGCAAATTCAACAATCTTCAATCATGGTCCAAAGTGTGGTTCAAAGCACAGGCAGGCAGCATTAAAACAAGGATAGTCCATGATCAAAGCTGAGACACAGGCAAGAATCAAGTAACTGACACAAACATGGAAACGGGATATACTGAAAGGCAGAGATACTAAGGCACATAGCAATGTAAACAAAAGCACTTCGAAACCCAAAACAACAAGAAAGCAGTGCTCATCACACTGGGAACTACAACAGACAGGGAACTCGTCATATACTGCATTATTATTATTATTATTATTATTATGAATGGTGGCTTATGAAGTATATGTAATAAGTAGTGGTTTAAGCTGTTATAAATGGTTAAAGGAGTATAGTGTATATTTTATAGCTTATATACTTTCACACTACATGTTTAGCCAACTTTACAGTGTATGATAAGTAATGCTACAGAAGAGTCTTAAAAACATAATAATATAATATAACAATATCATACAAGTTTGTCTACAATGCCAGGATTTATTAAATGCTTATGGTTCTGATATAATAAAAGTATACAGTGCATCCGGAAAGTAATCACAGAGCTTCACTTTTTCCACATTTTGTGATGTTACAGCTTTATTACAAAATGGATTAAATTCATTATTTTCCTCATAATTCTACAAACAATACCCCATAATGACGACGTGAAAGAAGTTTGTTTGAAATCTTTGCAAATTTAAAAAAAATAAAAAACAAAAAAGGACCTGTACATAAGTATTCACAGCCTTTGCTCAATACTTTGTTGAAGCAGCTTTGGCACCAATTACAGCCTCAAGTCTTTTTGAGTATGATGCTACAAGCTTGGCACACCTATTTCTGGGCAGTTTCTCCCATTCTTCTTTGCAGGACCTCTCAAGCTCCATCAGGTTGGATGGGGAGCGTCGGTGCACAGCCATTTTCAGATCTCTCCAGAGTTGTTCAATCGGGTTCAAGTCTGGGCTCTGGCTGGGCCACTCAAGGACATTCACAGAGTTGTCCTGTAGCCACTCCTTCATTATCTTGGCTGTGTGCTTAGGGTCGTTGTCCTGTTGGAAGATGAACCTTCACCCAGTCTGAGGTCGAGAGCGCTCTAGAGCAGGTTTTCATCAAGGACGACTCTGTACATTGCTGCGTTCATCTTTCCCTCGAACATGACCAGTCTCCCAGTTCCTGCCCCTGAAAAACATGGTATTGGCTAGGTGATGAGTGGTGCCTGGTTTCCTCCAGACATGACGCTTTCCATTCAGGCCAAAGAGTTCAATCTTTGTTCAATCTTGGTCTGAGAGTCCTTCAGGTGCCTTTTGGAAAACTCCAGGCGTGCTGTCATGTGCCTTTTACTGAGGAGTGTCTTCCATCGGGCCACTCTACCGTTCAGGCCTGATTGGTGGAGTGCTGCAGAGATGGTTGTTCTTCTGGAAGGTTGACACTGGAGCTCTGTCAGAGTGACCTGCGGGTTTTTGGTCACCTCCCTGACTAAGACCCTTCTCCCCCGATCGCTCAGTTTGGCCAGGCGGCCAGCTCTAGGAAGAGTCCTGCTGGTTCCAGACTTCTTCCATTTACGGATGATGGAGGCCACTGTGCTCATTGGGACCTTCGATGCTGCAGAAATGTTTCTGTACCCGTCCCCAGGCCTGTGCCTCGATACAATCCTGTCTCGGAGGTCTACAGACAGTTCCTTGGACTTCATGGCTTGGCTTGTGCTCTGACATGCATTGTTAACTGTTGAGACCTTATATAGACAGGTGTGTGCCGTTCCAAATCATGTCCAATCAACTGAATTTACCACGGGTGGACTCCAATCAAGTTGTAGAAACATCTCAAGGATGATCAGTGGAACCAGGATGCACTTGAGCTCAATTTTGAGTGTCATGGCAAAGGCTGTGAATACTTATGTACATGTGCTTTTTTGTTTGTTTGTTTTTTATTTTTAATACATTTTCAAAGATTTCAAACAAACTTCTTTCACGTTGTCATTGTGGGGTATTGTTTGTAGAATTTTGAGGAAAATAATGAATTTAATCCATGTTGGAATAAGGCTGTAACATAACAAAATGTGGAAAAAGTGAAGCTCTGTGAATACTTTCCGGATGCACTGTATGTCAAAACGAGAGTCTTTTCCGGTCTACGACTTCAGAATGACACTGACAGAGAGAAAGAAAAGAGAGGAGAGAAATATTTTATGGTAATTTTTGCTGTCTCTTTTTCTTCACTTTCTCTTTTAACCACATGACAGTCGACCTCAGGAAAAGAATCTGAACTGTGAGTGAATGAGAGAATAAGATATGAAGAGAGTTAGTAGAAATGGGCGGCCATAAATAACAGATAAGTGTGTGTTTCTTATCTGAGCCTGTGTGACTTAAATAGCTCATAGCAGTTCAATTATTCAACACATTTGTGTCATTACATAATGTATGTAGAGAATACATGAATGTCTTAAATAGATTTTTTTACATTTTTTTTTAACATTTTTTGAAATCAGTGCTACAAAGCAGTACCACTATGCTAGGAGTTGAAAAGATGTTGAAAGATATTATGTAACTACCATATTCAAAATTGGCAAATAAAGTCCAAAAGCTATGCCAATATTTATGTGAGGAAAGTTACACATATTCAGGGTCGAGTCACTCTCGACCCTGTCACTAGTCACTCTTCCTGCACTCCCAATTCAGATTATGCAAATCACCTGCATGTACACGCAAATACCTCTGAGGTTGACAGATTTTTCTACAGTAGAAGCGTCTAAAACAGGGTTTTCAATAGTGTTTGGACACCAAAACGAGAGATTTATGTCAGGATATGTAGTACAGAATTATGATTGCATGATTACATACGTCTTTCCCCACGAGGTCCTCCTGGTTTTCTACTATACCCCAGGGGGCAATCCCGATGGTGCAGATTTTGCCCCGGGATTTGGAGGCGTGGTCTTTCAGAGCATCACCTACGTGTCTGATAACCCCTGCAGGTCAAGAAGCAGAAAGAAAGCGGGTTTAGACTACGCATTATTTATACATTATAAATTAACAAACTTTGGTGAACACATTTTTTTTTTACTGTCACACATCTGTACTGCTTTCAACTGTGACTACAGAGTTTTTCCAGGCTTGCTGCAGAACGAAAAGCCAATTTGGTGAAGTCAGACCTGATCCAGCTCCTACCTGTGAAAAGTCGAGCCAATAGTCTTTATTAGTTCAGAGACCTCAGTGTGTTTCAGGCTGGATAAATGTATTATCAGTGTTGTGTAGGTTAAGGGATTTAGGGTTAGGCTTATAGGAGGAGTTGGATCAGCTCCAGCTCCACCTCCTGGATATTTGGTTCTATGTTGGTTCGCCTCGCTATCTGTTTTTCGGATTCGCCCTTGTATTGTTCTTTGCTGATCGCCTGACCATTTGACTGTTCCTAAACTGTATTTGCATCCATCTCTGACATCCATCGCATGACAATTTGACATGGATTCCGACAGCAATTCTCTAAAAAGCCTAAATTAAACGTTAAACTGATTTTCAGCCACCTCCACCTCTCAGGTGGTGTAATTAAACATCAATCAGAGCTGTCTGGCAATCCCTCGGTGAACTCCTCTCAACATCTAAATAACGGTGGATATACTCAAAAGTATAGAACGTGTTGGAAATTTTCCCCAAGGAGAAATCCTGTATGAAACTATTAAAGGTTTTCAAAGAAGTAATCTGCGTCGTGAACGCACCGGTGTTGACTCCACCGGTGAAGATCCAGGCTCCGGTTGTCATGGCAGCTTTAATCAGGCCCTTCCCGAACACCTGCTTGAGTTTGGGCTGCAGCTCGAAGTTCTGCAAGCCTCCGTGCACAGATATGAGAAGTTTAGGAAGTTCCAGCTGCCACTCTTTAGTCATGAGGTGCAGCAGCAGGTCAGCTTTGGTGTCATACGACACACGCACATACTGACCAATCACAAAGCACAAAAACAAAATGTATTCATTTAGACTGCATATTAATGTTCATGGTTATATACAGTACATATTAATGTTACTTATTACACACATATTATATATATATATACACACTTTATTTAGTTATTTATTTATTTTGCATTGTTCCTGTTTACATTCAACCACCATTAGCATTCTGCTTCTGTTTACACTGTTGAAGATTCGATACAATATTGTTAAGGAAAAGTTGATCAATACTAGAACAGGTCCTTACTTCCTGCTCGTACTGAGTGTGTGTGTGTGTGTGTGTGCAGTGTGTGCAGATACCATGGCTTTGTTGGAGTGGCCTCCTCCCTGGAACTCGATGGTGCCGAATGCGTCGGTGGGACTCAGCTGCGTGTGTTTGCTGATGGACCATTTTTCAGGCAGGCTGTCACTCTTCAGCGTGCGCTCTGATCTGTCATTCTGATTGGACGAGATGCTGGGGGGCAGGCCCACGTGCTGGCCGATGAGACGGCCACAGCAGCACCTGGCCAGGGGGGGACATGTGAACATTCTTCTACACACTACTGAGAACCCCCCACCCCCCCACCCCCCAAAGATAGCCTGGGGTTTGAATATCTGTGTTAACTCTGAAAACTGCCTTAACAGCTGGTAGCAAGTCAATACTGTACTCTATGATGTATGTGTGTTTGTGTGATTTGTCTGATGTGTATACATTTTTATTAACTGACACATTCCTGTTAGCGGACTCAAACTTTTGGACTTTAAAGTTTTTGATCTTGCTATAAGGGTTCAGAGAAAAATCCCTAAAATACAACAACAAAAACCACTTCCTTTACATCTTGAAGTTTTCAAATTCTGTGAAACATTTTAGTCTTCATCATTTATATCAAAATCATTGCCTGTGAATAGCTCATGACAGTGGCAAATGTTCTCTCGTTTCTTTTCATTCATCTTCATCCTATGACGTGCTTTATCCTGGTTAGGGTTGTGGTGGATCCGGAGTATTCACACAGTGTGCCGACGTGCCTCAATTATTTCTTCTACAGTGTTCATTCGTTTGGACAGACTGCCTATTAAAAAGCTCCATCTGACCTGTCTGTACTCCTGTCATATTAGCTCACCCCCCCCAAAAAAAAAAAAATCTGACATAGTTATTACAGAGAGTTTTTTTTTTTAATGAGTACACTTTGCAACCTTTGTATTATAATATTATCAAATTTAATATCAAAGTAAAGTCTGTTCAAGTCCTTAATTAGGATTGACTGCCGTCGACTGGAGTTTCTCTTGAACACCAATTTCACAGTTCTATAAATTTTTATGTGCTCTGGTAGCAGACTCAAAACATTTACTCCTTCTGGCTGAACACCACAGGGATGATCAAAACAATGCATAGAAAGCCATATTAAGTCGATGTTCCTCACAAGCGTACACAGGAGGTCCTGGAGAGAATATTCTTGCCAATTTCTACAAGGTTTGCGTCTTTAGGAGGCTATCACACACGACGTAACTTGGCAGTCTCCTGGCAAGAAGATTTCACTTCTTGTACTCATTAAGCAAATATTTAGCAAACATATATACCATTTTCTCACAGAAGTGCATAATACACTTGCTATGAATAATGTGGCTTTCAAATCACGTTCATTTCTTGGCAAGTTACCAAACTAGCTTGATATGTGGGTGGTACTGAGAACTCTTCTGCAAACATATCACCACTCTCCATTAAAAATAGTGACATTCTCCAGTACAAGAACTAAAGTGGAAAATAACAAGAGAGTACACAAGAACCCAAGAACACGACCTGAACGAATAAGTGAGAAACACAACGATGTACACCAGGTGTTAGGAGCATCCATTTGTTGGATGAAATCCCAACAAATATTTCATGAACAGTATATTTAAATTTCTCAAGGACTTCTCAAAAGCTCTTTGTTTCTAAGTTATATGCTTGGAAGACTGGGAAAACCCATCACATGGAGAAATGTTGACATTTCTACACTACCCTCACTGTAGTGGACTCAGACTTTGGTATTCTGGTGTACTTGAAGTATGGTTTTAAAATGGAAGGCTGCTCTTCCACCACTGCTCTGGAAATACAGCTAATCTGAGAGGGTAGGTCATCACCTATTCCTTTCCATCTCCAACTCTGGTTTTCTTTAAATCAATCAATATTTAATTTTACTCCCATATTGGATATATCCCCCCACATTTCTCTCGTCCATTCGAATAAACTGCATTGTGTTTGTTTTTAATCCAACTCTCTAGTCGAACCTAAGGATATAATATAAGGAGTCTTACCTATGGGGATCTTTGGTGCTGACGATGATGTGCACACATTCTCTTTTGCTGAAGACTCGCTCGATCCACGATTTCTGAGCCTGAGGAGACAAAGAAAAGAGTTTGGGCATCAAACCCCAAACCTGGCATTACCTGAAAATCCTTTAAAAAAATAAATAAATAATAATAAAAAAATCCCCGAGCATTACCACAAACCCAAACAAACCCCAAAGCAACTTGAGCAGTGAACACCACTAAAATAAAAATAAATAAATAAAAAAATCCACAAAGGATCCAAAGTTTTGAACACTGAAAACCAACAAGACTGTTGTACATTAAATAGGAATATAAAAAAAAACTGCATGACTGAAAAATCCACCTTGAAAAATCCAAAATGAGCACAATGTTTGAACGATTTAGTGCTCAGGTCTCCGCCCCTGACCCCGACCTTCCCACGCTCAACCCCAGGTCTTATAAAAACCTGGCCTCTGGGTTAGCTTGTACAGGGAAACCCTGGTGTGATGAATCAGCAGATCACCGGCGACCCGCATTCACACCACCGTGAACACACACAAAGTAGGTCCTGAAGTGGATGAGATGGTTTGTGACAGAGTTGGTGGGAGAAGCAGCGGCAGTGTTCATGTGCTGTGACAGGGAAAAAATAATAATGAAAAGGAAGGAAAACAAAAAGGAATGGAAAGAAAAGGACTTCGCTTTAAGATAGAGCTAGCGAAGGTTATTGAGCCGTAAATAGAAAGTGTAAGTTGAAATAGATTTTCCTGTCACTGGTACTAAGCAGCTACAGAACCTGACCCATGACAGGCTGAGTCAGCAGAGAAGATAAAAAGACTCACGAAGATTTAAAAAAAAAAAAAAAAAAAAAAAAGCTGCACATTTCTTAAAGAAATTATTTTGGCTAAACAGAGGTTTACGCGAAACAGTTGATAAGCTGCAATATTTCATTTCTGTTCAGTTTTGCATTGAATCTAGAAGGATGATGTGGGGCAGTGGTGGCTCAGTGGTTAAAGGGTCTGGGTGACTGATCAGAAGGTCAGGAGTCCCAGCACTGCCAAGCTACCACTGTTGGGCCCCTGGGCAAGGCCCTTAACCATCAGTTGTATAAATGAGATAAATGTAAGTCGCTCCGGATAAGGGCATCTGCCAAATGCCGTAAATGTAATGTAAATGTAATGTAGCTAACAAGTAAGGGAAGCACACACACACACACACACACATATATATATATATATATATATATAGTTAATGGTTTGTCGGTCTGTTTCAGGAACTGCACAAGACGTTGCATTGGGTCTTCAGGCTGAAATCGAGCAGGTTTGAAACATGTGCTATCTAAAGCTTGGACTGGATCATGCACGGGTTGGCTTGTATCAGGCATCGACTCATGCAAATCCAGATCAAAAGCGTGGGTTAATTAAATATCAAACATTAGAATGGGGAAAAAATGTGATCTCTGTAACGTTGACCGTGGCGTGGTTTTCGGTACCAGACGGGCTGGTGTGAGAATCTCAGAAACTGTTGATCTCCTGGGATTTTCACTTACAACAGTCTCCAGAGTTGTGAAGAATAGTGTGGAAAAACAACAGATATCCAGTGAGTGTCATTTCTACGGATTGAAACACCTTGTTAATGATAAAAACCAGAGGAGAATGTCCGGAATGGTTTGAGCTGGCAGGAAGTCTACGGTAACTCAAATAACTACTCTTTACAACCAACGTCGTGAGCAGAAAAGCATCCCAGAAAGTGTAACACATCGAACCTTGGGGTGGCTTCACAAGAGCGCATCGGCTCCTATCAGCTTACAACAAGAATCAGATTATATATATATATATATATATATATATATCGTCCAGCTGTTTTCCAATCTTCAGCGACAGTGTCTTTTGACTAGCACCATAGACTCTGAATAGATCCCATTAAGCTGGGAGAATAAACGCATCATCTGTCTCGTATTGACTCGTATTTTTCGAAACAAGCCATGTTCGCAAGTTCGCAAATCAGACCAGAGATGATTGGCCATAAAGAATATATAAGCCAAGGTAGCTCATGTTTAGAAAACTACAATTGCTGAACTAGGACCGGTCTCGCCCCCCCTACATTTCTCAGGTATATTTATTTTAAGTACTCAGTTCTGCCTGCTGAATAACTTCCACGTTTGGACCATGATCCAAAGTTAGCGATTCAAGCTGTACACTATAACACTATAATCTGGTACACCTCTCGCTATATGTCCGCACAGCGTCCCTAGCAATACCATGAAAACCTCCATGTGTTTATAATACCTTCATAGCGTTCAAACATACTGTTTTAATAATAAAAAATACTGTCACGCCGCTTAGTTCTAAGTTGCTTACTACGTTGTTTAGATTTGATCTGTGTACGTAATAAACTCTAGGTGTCCACTTCATTATTAACGAACTATCAAACTAGTACAAGATGGATGCAATTTATAATTATATACTATAACTATTAACAATGTAATTCATTGTGTTTATATAAAGTCGACGTTATTATACGGTATGGTGCAATAGTCTAGTTCTAACTTTTCATATCAAACATTAAATATAAATTTGGCCAATCATATTACATCACAGACTTAAATCAACGAGTCCCGGCAAGTCGGGACAATCACGTGCGACGATGAAGTCGAGATCGTGTTTCTGTGCTCATTAAGAAACGATTATTAACAGTGCGATAAAAGTGATTTTTTTTTTTTTTCATTTTGAAAGCCAGTTTTTAAATTTAAAAAAATGATATGCTTTGTAAATAAACATTAACCGAATCCATTTTCTTCTGGTGTGTAAAAATGTCAAATAAAAAAAAAAAACGTTAACCTTTGAACACTACTGTAAAAAAAATAAATTAATAAATTAAATAATAATAATAATAATAAAATATAATCATTTTAGATGATCCAGTAAGCAAGCTGAAAAGATGTCCATACTTCATTGCGTGCATTCTTTTGGATTTAAGATGCCAGACACGCATGAAATGCGACATTTTGCTCAGAGTGTACTGAGAACGTTCTGCGCTAATACGTGAAACTGATTATAAGTAAAGTATTCTGAGAATAAACTGAGTAAAATCTTATTTTTATCTTGTTTTTTTTTTTTAAATAAATGATGAGGAAAAAAAGTTACCTGTATGGATTCTTGATCTATATTAGAAAGCAGCTATCTCCGTGTGTGTTCTTGGTGTAGATGCAGTTATACTGAGAGTCTGTCTGTCTCTCTCTCTCTCTCTCTGTCTCTCTATCTGTCTATCTTGCGCAACCGTGTTACAATTTCAGCACCCATCACACACTTTTCTATCTTCATGAGGACCTGTCGTTTGCGCTATAGATCCAGCTATTCCTACATCTAATCTTAATCTCAGTAACCAGAAGGAAATCATTTGGCTTTTTTGTTTGTTTATTTGTTTGTTTGTTTGTTAGTTAAAGAATGTGAAAACCTGTTTGTTGGGGACTTATCTGTACGATATTTTGGTCTTTTTAGTCCTCACAAACGAAATCGTACACACATGTACACACGCTACAAAAAAAAAGACAACAACTCTCATCATATTTGACCACAAATCGGCAGTAGAGTGTTTTGTACTGCAATGCCGGCGTACACTATACGCTCTCTGTCTCTCACACACACACACATACTGTACACACACCCACACGGAGTGAGAGGTAGACTCTAGTCGAGAACACTAACCTTATACGCTCGCACTGATATTATTCTATAAATGGAGGGCTATAATAGAGTTACATGAAGGCAGCGCAATGGCCAAGATCTGGCACTTCTTAAACACACACACACACACACACACACACACACACACACACACACACACTACCTGTAGGGGAACTACAATTTATGTCTTCTTTTTCACTGCACAACCTTTGGAACCAAACTGGAATTGTTTTTGTTCTTCCTTTCTGCCCATCAGTCCAGTACCAAAGATTCCTTTTGTATTTTGGTACTGTACCTGCTCAAGGACTAATGCTACTCTAGGGGGTGTGGCTAATAGGACCAGTGAATGCTGATTCATCCACCCAGCATTTAGATGCTGTGGAGTGATGATGAGACGCAACGCCGGTTGTGTTTCTGTTAATATATACTGGTTAACCAATCCACCAATCTCAGCTGAGCTAGTCACACCGCAAGCCGGTTAAACGCTGTGTGATTCCATTCACTAAACACGCACTTTATTACTTGACTAAATTAAACGACTGAGGTTTTCTATCTGCTTTACTGCTGTGTTATTTTACTTGTCTGGGATGAGGGGATCGATTCCTGTCACCGTACTTCAGGGGTTTCCTCCGGGTCCTCCGGTTTCCTCCCCCGAGTCCAAAGACACTGGAATCTCTAAAAAGTCTGCAGTGTGTGAATGCGCCCTGCGACGGCTTGGCATCCCATCCAGGGTGTTCCCTGCTTTGTGCCCCGAGTCCCCTGGGATAGTCCTCAGGCTCCCAGCGAACCTTGTGTAGGATAAGCAGTACAGAAAATAGATGGGAACGATTGCAAAATGTGCTCGTTCTGTTCTGGCAAAATGAAATCCAAGAGTTATTTAGTGAGTTTTTATTTCCTTCCTTAATTAGCTCAGTTAGAGACGTATCAACCGAAGCTGCAGTAAAACTGCACCTTATTAAGCTGTGTGTTGGTGGACACATGGTCGAGAGAGCAGTGTTAGTGGGGAACGCTAGAGAGAAACATCAGAGGCGCTGAAATCCAATAAAACCCAATTTAAACCCAATTTGCTGCTGTTGTTTTTGTTGTTTTTTTAAACACCAAGAGACATGCTAATAACATGACCATTAAAGTTTGGGGAACATTTTAAACATTACAGAAAGTCTATGTGGTGGAGGATTTTGAACAGTTATACGCTGCAACGTCAGCGCTGAGAGTAGATCCAGCCGCTCGTTCTAATACACGGTTTAAATATATTTCTCCTAATAACACATACACGGACTGGTACATATATAAATGCCACCGTTGATATGTTGTTGATGAGTTTCCCGTAAGGACGTGTCCGACGTTCGTTTAGAATCCACGGAAGGAGTCTCCGGTGTCAGAGCTTTGTAAGTCTGCACTGGTCGATCCCTCGGGATTTATCGGACGAACCGGTAAACGATTCGAACCGGGTTCCAACCGAGCGGAAGTGGTGAGCGGCAAGTCCACGAAGGGAGAGTTCAACTCGGGGACTTAACGTAGCCAGAGAAAACACCGAGAAAGATCGATCCTCGTTTGAGAAACAAGCCGACTAATCACGGCGCTGTGGAAAAGCAGATTTAAAGCTCAGCAGGAGAGCGGCGAGCTGAGAAATGGACCCGTCGATATGAACGTATCAGCGGTGTCGCTGGTTTAATGTCCCGCGGCCCGATACCGATCGCATGAATCGATTGATTTCCTCGCTCCGCCAGCATCAGCACAGTTTCGCTGGAGCTGCAAGCAGCATGGTGCTATTCCGCGACAATGATGGACAGCATCCTGTTATCTCCCTCTCTCCATCCTTCTCTCCTTCCATCTCTCTCTCTAGCACACTCCATCTCCATCCGGCTTTCTCTTTAACACTTATACAGCTCTCTTTCTTAATCATATATTCTCTTTATTACTACAGTCAACGTCTGAAACGATCTCGCTCTATAGGAAGACAATTTTGCTATTATTGTTTATTTATTTATTTATTTATTAAAGAAGCATAGTTATCTTCCAACAGACCAAGACTATTATGTATAATCCTACAGTATTCGGAACCTCCTAACGAGAAACGCTCGATAAATCCGGCTGTATTTAAGATATTTTCCTCGATAGAGTTTCTCTTTCTCTGTCCACGCCTCTCTTCCTTTCAAATATCTCTCCTACTCCTGAACCCCCGCCCCCTTGTGCTCACCGTTCCGGACCGTTCTTAAATGTAGGAGGATGAAAGTGTTGTACTGCGAGGCCTCTAACATCTCCTGGATTCGAACTAAAGGTTAAAGGAAAAAAAAGAAAGGTAACGTCGGCAGTCAGTGGATTGGAAAACATTTTTAATAAAGAAAGAATAAAGAGAGTGGGTATAAAAAAGTCTACACACCTACACGCTAAAATTGCAGGGTGTTTAAAAATGAAAACGAAACTAATAAATCACTTCACACCTTTTTCATGCATTAATGTGACAAATTCAAGCGACAAACAAGTAGAAATCATTTTCACGTTCTTGTCTGTGGTGTGTGTGTGTGTGTGTGTGTGTGTGTGTGTGTGTGTCTCTACCCAACTGTCCATCTGATAAGCTCTCATTTCAGCACTTCCTCTTTCATTCTCAGTTGGTGTCATACTTTCTGACATGATTCTCTCTCTCACACACACACACTCTCACTCTCTCACACACTCTCTCTCTCACTCTCTCACACACACACTCTCACTCTCTCTCTCACTCTCTCTCTCTCACACTTTCTCTCACACTTTCTCTCACTCTCTCTCAGTCTCTCTCACACTCTCTCACACTTTCTCTCACTCACTCACTCTCTCTCTCTCACTCACTCTCTCTCTCACACACACTCTCTCTCTCACTCTCTCATTAACCCAGCTGCATGCTGCCAGCTCCATGGTTTTGAGCTCAGAGAGGAGGCATTCCTTCATTTAAAGCAAATTAGAGTCGCTCTTTCCGCCTGCTGATTAAAACACACGCTGATTAGTTAAACACTGTTTTGTTTTTGTTTCTTTGCGGGAATGTCAGAGGTCGAGCTCTTTGATGCCAACAGAGAGCAGCCATGAACCGCAACCTACATGAAAGCCTTTAAAGAGAAAACCGCTTTACACTCTGACACCGCTACGACTTTTCATTTTGTTCACACAATGATTCTCAAACAGGATTCGGAGCAGTCTGTCTGCCCTCATCCGCATACATGAGCTCACAGAGGGCCATGATTGGCTAGTTCGCTGTGATTGACAGGGGAGAGAGAGTACGCCAGCCTTAAAACCCAGAAAGAATGGACAATTTTGCTCCCTCGGCTCCCGGTCATGGATGCCCGTGGCATGGTTCTGATCGCCACACGATGTGTGCAGCTTTTAGTAGTTGTATAGTCAACTCTCAGGGGCCGGCCCAGACTTACAGAACATGTCTTACTCTTGTAAGTCCCGCACTGACTGAATAATACGATGGAACCTTTTCTAGCAGTACATTCCGCCAGACATTTTCAAACAGTAAGTCAGTAATAAGTTTAGTCAGGACACTGTTGGGTTTCTGTGTGTAGAGTATCACGACTCCGTGTTTAGCTGCTGGTGAGCGGGGCGATGGGAATTGGCAGGGGAGTGAGCCCCTAAACAATTCAAACCTCTCCACAATAACATTACTAGAGAGATAGGTAGCTCTGGAGCTTATAAGAACTTCTCTGTTATCATAAAGACTATCGTAAATCTAGATCTGGGGCTTCTGTAAAGCTGCTTTTGTGACGGTGTCTATTGTAAAAACAAATTATTTAATTAATTTTAAAAAAGGACGGAAAAAGGGAGAAAGACATCCACAGTCTATTTCCATGTCAGCTCGCTTTGTTATAAACCTTCTTAAAATATCTTCGTCACGCACGCCTGCGCCTGTCTAATGGGCTTCGTTTCGAATGCACGCCAGGAAAGCCTCCGGCAGGAACGAGCACATTCACCTGAAGGAGAATTTATGTGAAGTTTAAAAGACGATTTCGTATCTAGAAAGCTTTCGTTAAACGTGTGTGTGTGGGGGGGTGGGGGGGTGACGCCATGGTCAAGCGCATCGATACAGGAAGCTCATTTCCTACCATTAGTGTATTTTGCATTCTGGGTTTGATTGCGATGATTGTAGTGCACACATTAGCATAATACACACACACACACACACACACACACATATTTATACAGTGGCAAGAAAAAGTATGTGAACCTTTCGGAACTTCATGGTTTTCTGCATAAATTTGTCATAAAATGTGATCTGAGCTTCATCTAAGTCAAAGGTATTGATAAATATAATGTATGTAAAATAATAACAGGAAATAAATTCTGATCCCTCATGTCTTTACTGAACACACTCATTCGACATTCAAAATGGCCGTGGAAAAAGTAAGTGAACCCTGAGAATTAATAACTGGTTGACTTCGTGGTGTCCTGATCGTTGATACCCTGCTCGTATTGTAGAGTCATGAACAGAGATGTTCGCCAGTCCCAATGATTCCTTCAAATCCTCGGCTGTCGTTCAGGGTCGTTTCTTTACCTCACTGATGAGTCTTCGCTGTGCTCTTTGTGTCATTTTGACTGGGCGCCCACTTATTAGTAGAGTAGCGACAGTGCCAACGTGTCTCCATTTGTAGAATGTTTGAACTGTAGACTGGTGAGTTTCTAAACTCTTTGAAATCTCCTTGTAATCCTTGCCAGCTTTATGTGAATCAACAATTCTTGATCGTAGATCCTCTGAAAGCTCTTTTTGGCGAGACACGGCTCACATAAGCGTGTGCGTCTTGTGCAGAGCAAACTCCTAAAGTTTGAGGGGTTTTTATCCGTCAAAGTCGCTGTAGTCCACCGCTCCAAACTCATTTTCTTAACGAGACTCCAGGTGTGCTAAAACCTGACTCCAATGAGCTTTTTTCGGGTCATTAACTCAAGGGTTCATACTTTTTCCACAAGCACTATGAGGTTTTTTTTGGTTGTTCTCAATAAAGACACGAGGGATCAGAATTTTTTTCCGTGTTATTATTTTACACACATTATATTTGTCAATACCCTTGACTTAGATGACGATCAGATCACGTTATGACCAATTTATGCCGAAAACCATGAAATTCCGAAAGGTTCGCGTACTTTTTCTTGCCGCCGTATAAACATGTACACATTCCGCTGCTCTCTAAGAGATTTTTCCTGCTTGTGAAATGCATCATGGGTACAAACACACACCTCACCCATGTTCCCTGCCATGACATGAGTATTTATAAGCGTGAATATTTATAGTGTGTGTCTACAGCTGCTTCGCTACGTGAAATGAATTCAGGAACACATGACATCTTCAAGCTTTTATTTTCCAATTAGAGCGCAACTTCACAGATGTACTTCTGACCGTTACGAAGCGCTGATACTCCAGACTCCTTCCGTAAACATCTCGGCACAGAATAGCATCACTTGCACAGAGTTCGCCGTATATATACGTAGGATGTCTCGTCGCTAGATTCATGATCATACCCCGAGCGTGCACCTAGTAATGCATTTCAGTCGAGCTAGCTATCTCGAATAGCGTACGTTTAGCCGGCAATTCGATTAAAGTCTATGAACTAGCCAAGTTAGTGCTTTAATTTCACACGTCGTATAAAATCACGCGTTCATAGGACGCATAATGGTGTGACTGCTAAAAGACGTTTGCGAGCATTAGCCGAAACTAAACTGTGAGTGAAAAAAAAATAGCACTACGTCATAAGACATGTAACCGTGTAACTGCTAAAAACCGACACGAATTAGCTAGCGAGCTAGTGAAATCAGCTAGAGCTTCAAAAGTACGAGGAAAGATGCCGGCAACAAAGGGGGGACAAATATGAGTTTAGAAGAAGAAGAAGAAGAAAACGCTAATCCAAACTGACAACATTTACTACAATATAGTTTTATCACGTCTAAATGGACCGGGGTTCCTTCTTCTTCTTCTTCTTCTTCTTCTTCTTCTTCTTCCTTTAGATATTTCTCATGCGATCCTGAATTTTTTAAATGAACAAACCGGATGATTAGTCTTGAAGATGCAATTTTGTCCGAAGATGAAGCAACTCTTATTATCTATTAAAACGCAGTAATAATGAACGCTAAGCTAAGAGCTGCTAATGAATCTTTTAGAAAAAAAGGCTATTTCTGGAATTACACAACTACGTGGAGTTGAGGCTGAGCAGTATGGTCTCTCACTGGCAAATAGGTAAGAATTTGCATGAATCAAGCTGTAGGAAAATACATGAAGGTTAAGGTTTGGGGGGCAGGGTTAACGCGGTTATACCTCTCCTTATGACTTATTCATATCAAATCGAACAAAATCCACTACATCCACCTCATTTTCTTTACATTCAAACTCGAGGTTAGAGAGAAGTGCCTGCATTATCTAAAAATGTGTTTTTAAAAAAAAAAAAAAAAAAAATGATCAGCATAACCTGCCTGAACTAATATACAGTATTTACTGGAAAATGTGTTTCCATCACCATTAATTCTTTTGTTTCTCGGTGTAAACACATTTCCATGTCTGCTGTATTTACCACACGGAATATTAGAGCAGTTACTTGGATGGTCATCTTTACACATGGAGGCAGGATGCTAATTCGGTCGGCATTCGAGTTCCCATTCACGACAACTCGTAAACTCCGAAAAAGAATTACCTGGGAAAATGACCTCTCACGCATACGAGGATAAACTCAAGCTAATTTGAAATTCTGCCAATTCCTGTGTGAAAACAAAGCAAATCCCCAGAGGCACAGTAGGATTAGCATGGTATTAAATAATGACCAGAACTTGGCATGGTCTGTATGCTAAATAAGAAATATAACAGGGAAAAAATGAAGAGTGTTAAAGAGACTGAATCTGTTGGAGTGTTAATGCATTCATAATGGAGCAGGTTTCCCCACAATAACAATGAACAGAGCTGCGTGATGCAGTTATTTTATGAGTGACTGAATAGCATTATTTGTGCTTTCACTGGAATGCAATGTTTTACGTTCACGCAACGACCCAATCATATCGCGGCAGCACAATGCGTAAAAGGTCCGTTTATGTTCACGTCAGCGGGGAGGAAATGTGATTTCGGTGACTTTGAATGCAGCATGGTGGATGGTGCCAGGCGTCTGGTTTGAATGTTTCCGAACCTGCTGAACTTTTGGGATTTTCACACACAGCAGCCTCTAGTCTAGCGTTTACTCAGAATGGTCCAAGAACCAAAAATGCAAGCATGGCAGTTCTGTAGTGTAAATACCTCGCCAGTGAGAGAGGTGAGAGGAGAAAGGCTAGACTGGTTCAAGCTAACAGGAAGGGAATTGAAATAAAGATTCTTTGCAGCCGTGCTGAGCAGAAAAAGCATCGTCCTCTCGTGCCAGACAAGAACATTAATCTGATGCTACAGTGGATACAGGTTCGATGAAAGTGGGAAGAGTTAAAGGTTGAGAAAAGGCCAGGCAACATGATTGCGATGCTACACTACTTTAACCCTTAGGAGTCCATTGGGGCGCATGTGGGATCGCTTGGATTTTTTCAGTTTCAAATAGTTCAAATGTCCACTTTTAAATGAACCAATTCAAATCCAGTTCTCTGATTATGTAACGTACTGTACGTAAAACTAACGATAGGTTCTTCTGTCTCAGCTCATTAGCGCTGATCTAGACGAACGCACTCGCAGTGCGCGCTATTCGTACGGTAATGACCTGGGCAAGCTATACAAACATGCTAAACGCCTTCATCAGTTGTAAATAAACTACAAACAAAAACATTCTTTCTTTTAGGTTCCATAGTGGCATTCAATCTTGATTGGGCGGCTGTGGATCAGGTGGTCGAGCGGGTTGTCCACTAATTGTAGGGTTGGAGGTTCGATTCCCGGCCCACATGACTCCACATGCCGAAGTGTCCTTGGGCAAGACACTGAACCCCAAGTTGCTCCTGATGGCAAGTTAGCGCCTTGCATGGCAGCTCTGCTAACATTGGTGTGTGAGTGTGTGTGTGAATGGGTGAATGAGACACAGTGTAAAGCGCTTTATATAAGTGCAGAGCATTTACCATTTGATAGACCCATTAGGGGGTGGGTCATTATCTCCCCAGGTGTGAAACACATCAGTATTCATGGGCATTGACACTCCCTCGCATGTTCTCAAACAAAAAGTGTCACACAAAAGTTAAAGCCATGCATTGTCCTATACGAATGAATGACCAGGATGGTTTTCACAACATGATGTAACAAAGACTCCGGTCTACGTAATCCAGTACTCAAAAGGCTTGGGAAAATATATTTAGTATGTGTTTTATGGCCCTATCTCAGTGTCCTTAATTATTTTCTTTTTTTACTTAGCCGAGTTGAAAGTTGATTTTCTCAAAAATACAAACACGCAGCTGGTATATTATTGTAGCCGTATTTCTGCAGAATATAGTGTAATGAGAGTTTTGCCATTATTATGCAATAAGAACAAATGTCAGGGCATTTCAAAACATCTCCAGGATCCGATAAAAAAACACCTCAGACTCGTAAGTGTTAACAGTTTTCAATAACTATATAGAATTAGGGACACGACTTTGTATACACAGTGTGCAATACCTTATATAATAGTATATGATTGAAGATTTTTCCTCTTCCTCGACTGGCATTTTGTTATAATGAAAGAGCGCAAAAAAGAAAAGAAAAGAAAACAAACATTGCAGGGTCTGGGTTTATATAAACTCGTCATTATTTTGTCTCACTGCGAAGTCGTGCCGATCGTTCCATGTACCATTTTATTCCCAGTGTATTCGTGTATTTAGTGTATTCGCAAATGCGTGTCTGACTATGTCGAGTCAATATTTTTTAACATCCTAAATATTTAACACACACGGATCCTCTCCCAGAGTCTCGAATGTTACATTACATCACACAGCTCAAACAAGAAAACATGAAATTCCTGATCTACAGTTCAGTATGTGTGTGTGAGTGTGTGTGTGTTTTATTTCTCTCTCTTTTTTTTTTTTTTTTTGCAACTGTCAAATGATTCACGCTGTGTACTGTATGATGTGCAGCTTTAGAACTTTTCCCTTAATCTCACTCAGCTCAAGTGTGTAAATAAACAGAAGCACACGAGAAATAATTGCGTGTCTGAAACCAAGATCCAGTTTCTTATTATCCAATCATCAGTGAGCTGTGGAGTAAACGGGAGACCCTTCGCCCACAAACATAAGCACGGTGTCTCCACAAGGGAATCACGCGTGGCAAGACAACTCTGCATCGGTTTGCACCGTATACGAGAAGCTAAATCTATCTGCCTGTGCCATATATATATATATATATATATATATATATATATATATATATATATATATATATATATATATATATATATATAGAGAGAGAGAGAGAGAGAGAGAGAGAGAGAGAGAGAGAGAGAGAGAGACATAAGCTTCTCAGGGTTGTGATTATTGCAGCATTTCTCATAAATGATAAGCATTAAAGAAGATGAAAGCAGTCAGAAACATTCTCAGCCTCCAACTGTGGAACAAAACCCTAATCTTTCAGCAGAAACAACATTAGTTGAGCGTAGCAATGGCCTGCAGGCGAACCGTAATGTACGACATTTTTCATCAGCACTGGAAAGCCACGCAAGCTTTGGTTCTGATTTGGTTCTGGCTCAAATCTGTTTACCTCCTTGTATGGAATCACTGAGGGGCACCAAAACGTGGGTTTTCAAATCAGAATATTAGCATCATTCATTAAAGCGAGCGTTCAACCAGAAATGAAGGGGGGGGGGGGGGGGGGGATACACCGTGTATGTATTTCCCTGTATCCCAAATGAACAAAGACATGTTTGCTGTCTGAAATGAGCTTTTTTGTCTTTATAATTTGTTCATAAATTGGAGCGATTCTTAACCTCAATAGAAAAAAAAAATAAATCAATACTTTGAGTGACTCTTGTACTTAATAGTAGCAGGATCAGCATGTTGAGTGATCCTCGTCTTTAGTTAAGGAAGGGGATATGCACTGTTTCGACGTACTGTCCACTATTGTCTGAGATGTGCACTTTGAGGACGTATTAGGAACCTTCGTGATGAATTTAATATATGGCCTCCACTTATAATTTTAAGTTCTGTGACTAAGTCAAGGACTACCAATGGGGTCATGTTGGTGGTTGAGAATGGGCAGAGGATGTGTGTGAGGTGGCAGGGACTCTTTCTGGGGACAGGGTCACTGATGCAAGATGCTAACTTTTGGCACTTGGTAAAGAAGCGAGCACATATGAAGACTTCACTATTGTAAACCAAAATGCCCTGGCAATCTTCAACTTAGTCATAAAACCAATGTTACACACAAATCCTTCTGTTTTAGATGTCCCTATTCTACCCAACAACAAACACATCGCTAAAATCCAAATGCTAATTAATGCTAGTGGAAGCTAATAAGCTACCTGAACCAGCTGCTGACGTCTCAACATAACTAACCCGCATTATAGGCGGTTCACTATACCAGAAGCGCCTATAATCACCTGCATTTTATTCCAGCCAGTAAAGAAAATCAAACAAAATCATAATTAAATGTCTAATATTAAATTATTACTAATATCTAAAGATTCTTCAGTTGTTCCCTGATACAAGGAATGTTACAAACAAGACTTAACTATGTCTGAGTATCTTCTGATGTGTGAAGACACATCTGCTTGTTTCAATCTCTCTCTCTCTCTCTCTCTCTCTCTCTCTAAGATACTTATTTACCCTCTTTCACACAGGTACACCCACGTCGAACACTCCCTCTCTCACTCTCATATCTCTTTTCTATGTGATTCAGTAGTTGGTGTGTCAAAAGGCAAAGGCTGTGAAATTGCCTCTCGTCCTGCCAGTGTGACTCTGTCCCCCTGAATAAAACAGATATTATAAAAGGACCAGTGCCACGGATACCCTCAACCCTTTGTTCTCCTCTCCTCTCCTCTCCCATCCTTTCATTTGATTTTCCTTGATCATCTTGTCTTCCTCTAATCTGGTTTCTTTGCTTGTCTTTTTTTTTTTATCTCACTTATCCAGTCTATCCCTCTCGATTCCCCAACTGAATGTTACACTCCAAGTACCAGAACAAAAGGAGGTTCAACATGGCAGGAGAGCTTTACAGCAGCCAGGTCTTGTGCCTGATTGTGCTCCAAAAAAACACATCAATATTATTAATCTAAATGAGCAGAAAAAACAAAAACAACCAAGTAAGAAATTATGCTGCAAGACAAGACAAAGATCTAGGTCTTTACTGCCATTCTACAGTTTTTGTATATAACCTACTGCATGGGGTCTGAACATCTGGCCTGTCAGAATTCTGAATATAAAATGCGAATACATCAATCAAGACCAAAGAGAATATTTTGGCTCAAACTCTTCTAATGTCTTTTTCTTCCTTAATATAACTTTTTTTGCTTGGCTTCTTAGCCCTATTATAATTTCGTCCCAAACACTTGGGCCAAGTATAATGTCTGTATAATGTCTTCCACCTGCTTCACCCGATTGTATGGTTTTTCAGCACAAACACTTTTTAGGTCTTCCAATTGTCTTGTCTGCCCCCGATCCTACACTTGACCCAAAGGTTTTTCTCATGCTGTACACTATTACATGGTTGCACAACCTTATTTCAGTCTCGGCCCAAACGCTTCTAAGGTCTTTCTGATCCTGAATCCAATTGTCTCCCCCTAATCCTAGTCTTGGCCCAAACACTTGTAAGGTACTTCTCAACCTGTACACTATTGCGTGGTTTCTCAGCCCTATCTCAGACATGGACAGAACACTTCTAAGGTATTTCTCATCCTGTACACTATTGTATGGTTGCACAGCCGTATTTCAGTCTCAGTCCAGACACTTCTAAGGTCTTTCTCAACCTGTATTCTTTATCTGCCACCTATCCCAGTCTTGGCCCAAACATTTCTAAGGTCTTTCTCATCCTGTTCCCCACTGCATGGTTTCTCAGCCCTAAGTCTTGATCCAAACACTTGTAATGCCTTTCTTATCCCGCAAGTCTTCTCAACAGGGGAGGAAACCGGAGTACCCAGAGGAAACCCACGAAGCACAGTGAGAACATGCAACTCCGTGCAAACAGTGCGGAGGCAGGATGCAAACCCGAACCGCGAGGCAGACGTGCTAACCACTAAGCCACCATGCCCCCTGCTACTCATATATGTATTTGTATTTAGAACATAGTATATGTTCATTCCAAATAATTTATTCATATTCGATTACATTCCTCCTATACACTATTTGTACTCCTTATCCTTAATACCTGACTTAACTAATAACATTTCCAGAAGCATTTGATTAGCTACATGACAACAAAGCAGATCTCCAGGGTCCAAAGGTCATAATTATCGAACTCAATAGTGGCAGAAATCCCAATCCTCTCCATTCTTTTATCCCTACTCCTTGTCCATCAGATCTATAACTGTCCTCTTTGACCAAAATCCCGCAGTCCTGAAACTCTAATTGGCTCATTCTTTTAACCTGTCTGATGAGGCGCTTTGAGAGGAATCAAGCTTAACGTGCATGAAAGGGGCTATCATGTTGCCAAGTCTTGCTTGACTCTTGTTTTCCCACATTCTGTGTCTTTCAGTGTCTGTCCTTCCTTTCAGGCATGATGTTGTATTCGAACACTTCTAATGGAGCCAATTTTCTCTCCGTCAGAAAGCTTTTAGCAACAAAACTTCTCTGAGAGCAAATATTAGTGCTCATATGGACGATTCAAGGGCAATCCATTAACCATATGAGCGTCCCAATCCATTCCTACAAGTTGTCCCCTGTGACTTTCAGTCTTTCATCCTGAACCTCGAGCTGTTTTATTTTATTGTTTTATTTTATAATATCAGCAGATCCAAAAAACAAAACAAAAAAAAAACACACACTTTCACAGCATTGATGAAGAATTGTGAATAAGGTACACGGATCAATAGGGTAGAGTGAAAGTCCATTTTCAATTATAAAAGGAGAAAGAGAAACAGATTCCAGAGTGATGTGAGGCTTGGGAGGTTTTTTTGAGTCAAAACTCAGCGACGCTGAGTTTAGAGTTCTTCCAGCCATTTCTGGAAGCCATAACATTTTAGGATCTTAAACCACTGTCTAACATTCAGTCCACACTGAAAAGCAGATAAGACACTTTCTAAAGCAATTAAGTCTACCTCAGGCAGTGTCAGGAAATGTAAATATCTAAATTTACATAAATATCTAGCTGGATTTTTTGAAGGATTAATAAATATAATGAAAATGAATTAATTAAAGAAAAAAGGATAGCTTTCATTACCTAGTGAAATTGTTTTAGCTAGCTAATATTAGCTGAGGTGGCTAAATCATACTGTATTTGTTTGATGTATGTGGGTCTTTTTTTGTACACCATTGGTGCATCATAGCACTGGACGAGCACAAATCATGATTATTAATTGATTCTGCATCTAGCTAACTTCTTATTACTTTCTGATGCGGCGTCTTTGTCCACATTTATAGCTTACTGCAGTTATGGTGCTTTCTCCTAGCTAACTGCTCACATGGATAAATAGACCGTCGGATTCGCTGTCCATTGACTCGCCACTCTCTTGGGTAAAATGAAAGTATTTATTCGCATAAAGTATTTTGTCGCATAGTTTTCAAACGAATAACACAAGTTCCACAAACACGACATGTTTAAAATGCGTGGTTTGATGACCCTTTGTGTACTTATGCATCACGTGGCATGCGTTTGAACCGCCAGCATGAATTGATGGATTTATACCAAGCAACCACAGCAGACATGTGCTCAATCAGTCAGCTTAAGCGTTAGGCTGGGTTGCCATGTTTTCATTTTTACGCAAAATTAAAGAGAAAGTTCAACCAAAAATGAAAATTCTGTCACCAATCACTCGAAATCTTGTCGTTCCAAACCCATGAGATTTTCTCAGTCATCTTCACACAAATGAAGACATTTTTAATGAAACCTGGGAGATTTCTGTCCCTCTTTTACAGTCCATGTAACCAAAACTTTCAAGCTCCAAAAAGTGCATAAAGTCATCGTAAAAGTAATTCATGTGACTCGAGTGGTTTAATCCCAATTTTATGAAGCGATATGAATGCTTAGTGTGCACAAATATAAATTGTTTGAAGTCTTTATTCACAAAATACCTTCACTTCCGCATAGATCTCTGTTGTTGACGCGAGAGCGGACAAAAAATATCCACGAGGGCAGAAACAAAAAGCAAGTCCTCTTCTTTGTCAATATCTGCAGACATCTTTGTTACGTACAAAGATCGTTCTATGTGACTCAGTTTGTGTACAGCGTCCCTCTTCCTCTGCTGTAAACAGTGCAGCGCTTCCAGGTCCGGCTGTATCACGGGAGTGGACGTCGAGGTTTTTTGTGCGCACAAAGCATTTGTATCATTTCATAAAACTGGGATTAAACCACTCTTTTACTTATACAATGCGCTTATGAACTTTTTTAGAGCTTGGAAGTTTTTGGACTGGACTGTACATGGGACTGTAAACAGAGGGACAGAAATCTCCCAGGTTTCATTAACAATGCCTTTATCTGTGCTCTGAAGATGAACATGGGTCTTAACGACATGAGGGTTCATTTTTGGGTGGACTATAGCTTTAAACTACTTTTGAACTGCTGCAGCAGGTTGTTTTGTTTTGGTTGTTTTCCTTTTTTTTTTTTTTTTAGTTCTCCATGGTGATACATGGAGTTCACCCTGAATGATACACCTCATTTTATTCATTTTATTATTGTGCACCACTTACTATGTATTTATGACTTTTCGTGCAAGGGATATACCCTGATAGCAACATTGTGAGCAGAAAATTACATTCTTAAAGTCTCAGGAACTTGGGTTGCATTATAAAATGGCAAACTACCATACTAAATAGTATGTGGAATGAATACACCGTCAATGGTTTGTCTGTTATTTTGGCATGCAGTTTAGTACGTAACATTAATTTACTGTATGTAGAACGAGCTTGTATGGCCTTGCCACTTATAATAATCCGAACTGCAGAGTTTGCAGATCACTTACAGTAATATATCTCTCTATTGCTTTAAGCTTGAGATTACAGTAATAAAGACTTACAGGTTTACCTCTGACTGTTCCAAAGCGCTGATACTGGAGACTCCTTCCAATAAACGTTAAATGAAGATCGCCTCTAAAAAGGCTTAGGCACATTTTTAATTCAATCACTGCAATGTGAACTTTTACTTTTGGTCCCAAACCTCTGTGACCGATCAGTCGGTGTCCTGATGCAGTAACAACCGTTTACACAGTAACACACGAAACCCAAAGGACTGTTGAGACGAGTGTGGAAAGTCACCAATGCTGAAACCGTACTGGAAACCATCCAATAATAAATAATCGCAAGACTTTATATGGTAGTCTGTCACTGACTCAATTGACAAGAAGGCACAGGATAAGACCAGACCACTGCTCATTATCTGATAATCAGAGATAACAATCAGTCATAACCTGCCCTCCATCCACAACCTCTGGTCCATCTCCAGGATCAGGAAATACACAAAAACAGCAAGGGAATTGTTTACCTCTGGGGAACAATTCAGGGCAATTAGAAGCAAGACCAGAAGACACAGCAACAGCTTCTTACCTCAAGAGACGTCTCTGATCTCTGATCGACCGAGAGTACTGTTCAAGCATCAAAAACATTCAGATATTTGCTCGACATAATTATTGTGTACAAACATGTAACCAATTGCACACATATACTCATTTTTTTTTTTTTAAATATTATTCTTAGTAAAGTTCTTAGTTAATTATGTTCTGCCATCTATTTTAGCAGAAATTTCACAGATATGTATGGGTTGTTTGTTTTGTCTTCAATAAACGTCTATATATATATATTATTAATTTAATTCCTTATACACTTTGTTAGGAAGCGAAAATGCACTCGGGTTATAAATTATTCTGAGTCTGCTGGATATAAGATTCCCCTACACGTTAGCCTCATAGCGCCAAGCAAAGAAGAAAGAACGTACTGGACTAATAAACATTTCAGATCATGGACGCTATCAGCTTCACCCTATATGTGTAGCAAGATTATTTGTGCAGCCTTGATGCTCCAGTTGAAAAAGCAAGAACGTACAGTATTATGCTAATAAGTAATCTTGATTTTGGAGGCTATAAGATTCTGTTGCATCAGCCAATAGAGTCATAGCTCCAGGGACAGAAGCAAGAACGGGTAATAAACTATTCTGTTTGTGGAGGCTACGTGTTATCAAAACTAGCAAGGTACCTCAAGCTAAAGAAGATACATATCTCACAAACAATATTGATTCTGGAGGACAAGACCAGATCGTACTTGGCTATATATATATATATATATATATATATATATATATATATATATATATATATATATATATATATATAAAGCACCAAAGTAGCAAAGCTCAGACTAATTTTGCATTTCAGTTTTGTTCATTTGAGTAACACATGCTTAAAAACAAATTATGTTTGGAGACCATCAGTGCGTTTACATGGACAATAATAATCCACTCTTAACCCAATTAAGACCATACTTTGATTAAGGAACTACCATGTAAACAGCAATTTTTAATGACCTTAATCTGATTACGGTCATACTCGAAGTAAGCACTAATTGAATTAAGACATGTGGAGTACTCCTGTTTTAGTCGCATTATGGCTGAGTATTACAGACATGTAAACGACACAATCATATTATTAACGTCGTGTGAGAGTTTTCACCGCATTTTGCGACAGGACATGATCACACACGGCAGTTTTACGGCAAACAAGAGAGCTCGGCTGCGTCCCAAACCGCATACTTGCCTACTATACGTCTGTAGTGGGGAAAAATACATGTATCTCGGCTACTATATAGACGGTAAGTACACGGTTTGGGACGCAGACCACGGCTTCAAGCAGTTGTCTGTTAGCACGTATAGCATGACAAATAAACTGCACTTATTATTTATTTAACATTTACGGCAGTGCGAGCACTTTGTAACAGTCAGATGTAAAGCCGTCACTTTGTTTTCCCAAGATAGAGGAGATTTTGTGTTCTGTGTTTTCCGAGTAAGATGAAAGTGGTGACAGGAACGATTCTTTTTTCGGAAACTGGGTTTGGAAATAATCGAAGGCATTGATTGGGATTTCTCCAAGTTTTATGGTGATGCAAAAGTTAGGGGGTGGATGGACAACACAATCCCAAAATCCAACACACTTCCTGTTGCTCACAGAGCCCGCCTCTTTTCATCAGGCCACGTTCGGTCAAGACAGCATGAATGTGGTTTCAATTTCAGCAGAGAAATAGAATCAGTACGGGCCCGCCACTGCCGAGAACACTTTAATCATTTTCATCCCCACACACACACACACACACACACATATATATATATATATATATACAGACACACATAAGTACACACACGCAGGACACAAGCGTGTGCACACACACCCTCTTTTAGTACAGCATTATTTAGTGAAAGGTTCTGCATTTATATCTATTTACACCTTCATGCATCTAGCACTTAAAATTCTCATTCAGTATGCAGCGTTCAGCGACTCGGAATAACTTCATATAATAGGAATGACTCAAGGACCGGACATCTGATAAAGAATTTCTGAAGTTACACAAACATGAGCTAGAAAATAGGACCAAAGAAAGATCACATGCTGTAATGTTTGTAATACAAGGTCATTCCTGATAAAGATCATGCGTCATGCCTGCTGTGCTCAAACGGTCGAATCTGTCAGAGCTATTAATCTCAGATCATCAGGGTAAACACTAGGTTTGTCTGACTGGCAGTGGTTTGTCATTTTCAACCCTAATTAATGGTTTTGGGGCAGTGGAAAGCAAGCAAGCAAGCACGCCTCCCAGCATGCAGGGATGTATTCTGATCAACTCCATTTTTTTTCCATCTCACGCGGTTGGGAGAATTAGATTTTGGAAATGCTGCCACTTAGTATTGGCGAAATGTTCAGCTCAGGCAGCTCTCGAATATGTACGAAGATATTCAGGAAAATCCTGCTGAATATAACAACTCTCTGTAATAGTTCTCCAATTATTATTCAAGCATACGTTCAGACTGAACAGATCTCAGATATTATAAACAGCTCACTCTCAATAATTAAACCATTTCCTAATGTAAACAGGCAGCGGTGCTCGAAGGTTTTCGAATTTCCAATATTTCTGCATAAATACGACCTAAAACACCATCGCATTTTTACACAAGTCCTAAAAGTAGACACAGAGAACCCAATTAAACAAATGAGATAGAAAAACAACAACATTATACTTGGTAATTTATTTATTAAGTTAAGTTATCCAATATTTCATATCTGTGAGTGGCAAAAGTATGTGAACGTCTAGGATTAGCAGTTAATTTGAAGGTGAAATTAGAGTCAGGTGATTTCAATCAATGGGAGGACGATTTATTTAAAGAACAGGGATCTATCAGAGTCTGATCTTTATGATACGTGTTTGTGGAATGTATCATGGCACAAACAGAGGAGATTTCTGAGGACCTCAGAAAAAGAGTTGTTGAAGCTCATCAGGTTGGAAAAGGTTACAAAACCCTTTCTAAAGAGTTTGAACTCCACCAATCGACACTCAGACAGATCGTGTGCAAAAGGATGAAATTCAAGACCATTGTTTCCCTCCCCTGGAATGGAGACCAACAAAGATCACTCCAAGAGCAAGACATGTAATAGTCCGAGAGGTCACAAAGGAAGCCAGGGTAACTTTTCAGCAACTAAAGGCCTCTCTCACGTTGGCTAAAGATAATGTTCATGATTCCACCATCAGGAGAACACTGAACAACATTGTTGTGCATGGGAGGGTCGCAATGAGAAAGTCATTGCTTTCCGAGAAGAACATTGCTGTCCTTTTGCAGTTTGCTAAAGATCACATGGACAAACTAGAAGGCTGTTAGAAAAATGTTTTGTGGACGGATGAGACCAAAATAAATGTGTAGGTTTAAATGAGGAGTGTTATGTTTGGAGAAAGGAAAACACTGCATTCCAAGGTTCCATGGAACCTTATTCCATCTGTGAAACATGGTGGTGGTAGGTTCATGGTTTGGGCCTGTTTTGCTGCATCTGGGCAGGACGACTCGCCATCATTGATGGAACAATGAATTCTGAATTATTCCAGCGATTTCTAAAAGAAAATGTCAGAACATCTGTGTTTGATCTGAATCTCAAGAGAAAGTGGGTCATGCAGCAAAACAATGACCATAAGCACACGAGTCGTTCTACCAGAGAACGGTTAAAGAAGAATAAAGTGAGTGTTTTGGAACGGCCGAGTCAAAGTCCTGACCTTAATCCAGTAGAGATGTTGTGGAAGAACCTGAAGCAAGCAGCTCATGTGAGGAAACCCACCAACATCCCAGAGTTGAAGCTGTTCTGTCCTGAGGAACGGGATAAAACTCCTCCGAGCCGACGTGCAGGACCGATCAACAGTTACAGATATGTAATACTGGATCATTTTCCTCATTAAATAAATGACAAAGTATAATATTTTTGTCTCATTTGTTTAATCGGATTCTCTCTGTCTACGTGTAGGACTCGTGTGAAAATCTGCTGATGTTTTAGGTCATATTTATGCAGAAATAGAGAAAAAAAAACTTCTAAAGGTTCTGTCTAAAATTCGAAAACTTTCAAGCACCACTGTATGTTCTAGAAAATTCTGCTAGAATTTTCTAGAAATTCTAGTTACTTCTGTTCTGAAGCCTTGCTTTTCTGACACCTCCTTTCAAATGCCATGTTTTGGTTTCAGCATAAGATGATAAAGTGAGCAGTGCACTGAAGAAAAAAAAAACCCCAAACTTGTCCCACGGGAAATAACTGACACGTGCATGCACACTGTAAAAATGACAGACGTGATGGATTCAGACAGGACTAAAATGATCCCATCCCACTGGTCCACATTTCCATGTAAAACGAGTCAAATCCAAATTGGATTTTACATCTAACCGAATCGCTACATGTGTTTTTGAGTCGAACATTCCTCTAAAAAGATGTCATATCTTAAGGCTGTCACTGCAACACTGAGATTTGCTGAAACGCTTTACTATCCCTCGCTTTTGAGATTCACCGTCACCACAGACCCAAAATTGAAAAGTGAGAGACAGAAAGAACAAGGGAGAGACATGAAGAGTACTAGAGGATGGTTATGCAATCCTCTATCCTCCCTTTGTAATGGTGCCAGGCACCTCGGCTCTCCCGTCTGTTTCTGTCCGACCCAGAAAGTGTCGTCTGTCCACAGAGGGAGAGAAAAGGAGGTGAGAAAAGCCTCCAAGGGTGCAAAAAGATCGACTGAAAAAAGAACAAAGATGAGAGCAGGAGTGCGTCTCAAAAAAATCAATCCTACATTTTAAGGTGAATCTGCATTAACGTGTGTTTTTACAGGTGACGGATTATTTGCATTTGTTTTGTTTTTTTTTTAGTAAGAACGTACACAGGAACTTGGTGGACGCTCCACTTCATGGATATCCCTCATATTTATTATTTGGACTTCACATAATATTGTTCTCAACCAACAAAACCAAGCGTCTGCAAATCTAATACCTGCCAGTCACTTGTATTAATTTGCGCGTGCAACCGGTATTCCTAAAGGGACTTTGAGGCTTGGTAAACTGCACTGCTGGGGCGAAATGAATGCTAAACTTGAAATGTCTTTACTCGGGTCCTTTTCATTGACGTGCTCCAGAGCGCAGATTTAATCGAGCCAAACGCGCAACAATGCACTGAGAGCTAATTCATCTTCAGAGATTCCGCCATGCAAATGTTTCATACATATTCATATTCTAAACATTTCTGCAAACTCAACGAGCACCTCATGAACTCAATGAGTGACGAACGGTTGCACAAAAGTGCCGATTGTGCATTTTGTCAACAAATCTTAGTCTCATTAACGGCCTCTTGCTGATGCGGCTTTTTCTCGGAGGAACCTGGCTGCATGGCTGAAGTAAATGAAACTCGGTGTGCAGTCAGTGCGAATTCATTTAATGGCTGAGTGAGTGTGTGGGCACTCTAAATTACTGGAAAATATTATAGCCCTGAATTTGCTAATACTCGCAATATGTGAGTGGTTAAATGTTTCTAGCATCAACTTCAGACATTCTTAGAAGAGTAGCAAAACAATTCGAATGTACTGTAGAGACACAAATGTGATTGATTCTGACTGGTTAGTCTTTGTCATGTGACTAGTTTCATAGCACATCACAGAGGTGAGTAATGATTTAATGTAATGTTGAAAATGTGCCGAAAAAAAAAAAGACTGGAACATATATACACGTGCACACATATGAATGGTTCTCTACTGTCTGTTCACACCAGTGAACAAATTGGTGTCCATGTGTCTATATCCATTATTGTCCTCCAAAATGTGCATTTTGTCATTTTTTTCCCCTCGATATTTCTACACCGAAAGGGTATACACACAACCCCGGGCAAAGCTGCTCATCCATGCAATCACGCCTCGCTTCTGTTCGCATGAGATAACACTGCACTCTGTTTTTGTTGAGGGAGGGAGGGAGGGGGTGGGGGAATCCCTCCAGGTGACAATTTGTGAAGCTTGTTTGTTTTTGATTACATAGTACTAATACACTGACAGAACGACAAATTAAAAGGAGTAATGTCGAGTTCTATGAGCGGAACAGCTCTTCGCTTTTTGAAGCGTTCACATGACATAATGTGGGTTGAGGCTACATATCCTGTATCACATCACTCCAGCAAGGTTAAAAGGTGGGACCAGATTCATATTTCAATCGTATTCCATAACAAATCGTGTTCTGTAACCACACAGATTCCAATCAGCTTCTATATCCAATCAAATGTCAATTCTGTTTCTTAACCACTTGGATTCCAGTCGGTTTCCATAGGAATTCCAGATTGTACCTGACTTCAGAACCAACCGAATTCCCACTGTGTTGCATTATTACTCCAGTTCCAAAAAAAATTAGTAACCAATCTTTCTGATCAGATTGATTTGGATTTCATACCCAGATGGAATATCAGATTCCAGTCAGATGTTTTAACCAACCAGATATTTTGTTCATATTCAGTAAACCACTGGTATTCTTCAACCACTCAGATTCCCATCAGATTTTAGTAAGATTCCTTACTAAATCACATTATAGTGTATCAAATTCCAAATATGTTCCTTAACCACACGGATTCCAGTCAGATCCTGTAGCCAATCAGATTCTGGATTCCATTCCAAACTGAATTCCTGTGGCATTGTAGAACCAATCCAATTTATTATAGAATACATCTCATCAAATTCAATTATAGGTCAAAGACCAATCAAATTCCATAATGTCTGAAATTTGAGATCAGATTTTATAACTAGATTATTATTACTTTTTTTTTTTTTTTGACAACTATGATTCCAGTGAGATTTCCTTATCAATCAGATTCTGTTTGGAATTCATAATTGATTTCTTATCAAATTTCATAACCATAAGATGCCAGTCACATTCGCCAACTAAGCAGATTCCAATCAAATTTTGTAATCGCACTGGCGTTCCAATCTGATTCCAGGATCCATTAGATTCCACTCAGACTCTAAACAGATTCAACAGTAAAACTCCTTAACCAAACAGATTCTGTAAGTAACCGAATTCCAATTATGTTCCATAAATCATTGGATTCCAGCCAGATTTCAGATTTGATAACGGCATTGCAGAACCAATCCTATATTAATAAAATGTATTAATCTATCTTACTAATCAGATTCAATAATACATTCCAGTAATATAATCCAATCTTTCCAAAATCCCAAATTCTATTCTCTATCCAATAATCCAATCTAATACCCTTTTTTAATCAAATTTCATAATCACTAAAATTCCAGACAAATTCAGACATCAATCATTTTCTCTAGCAATCAGATTCTTTAACTTAGCAAATTCCAATCAAATCTAATAATCTCTTAAATGTTCCAATCAGACTCCATAATCCAGTAGATTCCATTTAGATACCATGACTGATCTAGTTTCAGTTGTATTCCATGTCTAATCAGTTGTTTTTCTAAACAGATTCTGTTACTAGTTTGATTTAAATCAGATTCCAAACAACTCTCATAGCCAATGAGATTTCAGACCAGAGTTCAGACTTCTCTTTGCCATGCTCAGATTACAGATAGCACTATAGCCCAAAAACACAGTGGTGCACCTTATCATCAAAGGCTAATGAAGTGATATTTAAACATGTATGTTTTTTTTTTTTGAAGACTTGTGCTGATGTCCTGATCTCACATCAATATCCTGACTTTCTTAACCAGAGAGTCAGATGATTGATGATGATGATGCAACGGTGTCTGTACTACCAGAACTAATATTAAACAGATGCACACTCACCTCACAAATACACACTCTGTCAAAAAAAACAGGAGGAATAGCAGAATAATCTGATTTCTGATCAGATTTGTTTGAAAGGGAAATTTTCATCCCAAACTTCGATTCCCAGTAACGTATCCTAAAAGAATGACAAACACTGACTCATCCCACAAACTAATGAAGACGCTGTGCGTCTGAACAGATTACACCTGCGGAGACAGATTTGACAAAGAGCCATGCCATCTGAAAGACCTAGAGGCACCTGTCAATCATTTGTTCAACAGCCTAATAGATATGTCAGTCTTGGGCTCTCAAAGGAGGGCTAGCCTCACACTAGCTAGAAACACATGAGCTGCAGCGCTAATACGGGCTGCCCTTTATGAGCTATAAAGCCTGGGAATATTACACAAGCTATCGTAATGTCATGAGCTGTAATAAGCTTTAGCAGGAAAAGACAGTCAGTTTCTATTTGTATCCAGCTGGATCTAGTGACTTCCATTAGAGCTCTCTTATCAACAGATCTGGGAAAGAAGAGCTTAGCATTTTGCTGAATATAAAGGTCTGTTAAAGGAAAAAACATACAGTAATTAGGACTCGGTTATAAATTTCACAACTGTTAAAAATATCTTCTTTTTTTTATTATTTTTTTTACATGAGACATCAGTCTATCGCTGGACACAAGACTTTTGGATCCCACTGTAAGGGTTTATATGTTATTATGGCATTCAAATGACTCCCTGATAACGCATACACACAAACCCTTAGGTACTGTACATCTCTAATGCTAGTGCAGCAAGGGTGCAGCTAGTTATCATTAATAATCGATCAAACCATCAAAACCGTACTGATTTAAATGCATTTAAACGTCTGGATGATCAACTGGGATTTAAATGAAAAACAAAAGACAAATGGTTTTCCTAATTAAAAAGCTATTTCAATTAAAGCCTAATTATCTGTAAGTGCTAATAACAACAGACATTAGCAATACATTTTATGGGATGTGCAAAATTGTTTTTTTTTTTAATGGAAAGGCAAAAAGATGTAGAAAGAGCCATTGTAAATCAAATGAAGTAAAACCCCAAGAGAAAGAATGCTCTGTTCTATTTCCAGACAGCCCATTACAGCTTTGTCCAGCTCCACCTGAGCCAGAGAAACCACCAGGCTATTTGCTCCTGGAAAATGGAGTTGATTATTGTCCTTATTTGGCTTGGGACATACAGCAATGCAGCGGCACATGCGCCAGTATATGGTTATCCGCTAGCTCTTAATGAAATGCTAAAGTACGGGCGTCCATTTGTCTGGGTATTTTTGTTTGGTTGGTTTTTTTAGCCATCAAGCAGGGAGACATTTAGGTTAAAGTGTGTTCAAGGTCGGCCATCTTACTATCTATTACGCTGATCACCACTTGCCACAATGCATATAGTGCACAAGTGCTCACATTAAATTACCTTTCTTTACCACAATTGATCTAAAACTCCATGATGTCATTTCTTTTTATGTGAATGGCGCCTAACACCGAGCGCAGGTTGGTCGTGTGCTTCATTTGTGCTGAAACAGAAGCAGGCAAATAAAACACAAGTGAATGGTTGAAGAGACGAGTAGCAAAAATGAGCCTGTGAATGTTTCGCACTGTTTTATTACAAATACGAACCATTTGGAGATGCTCACTTTTGTTCTCGCAAACAGTGAAGCAGTGTTATTATACTTGGGGATACCACCAGGTGTCTTTGCCACTCCCACTGGATGTTGCTAATCATTAATCTGAGAACATGTGTGAAGTGAAACGGTCCAAGCTTTAAACAGTCGTTCCCTCACCAGCCTCTCTTTAAAGTTACAGCTTTACCGCTGACACTGGAGACTCATTCCGCAAAAGGTCGATAAAAATCTCCTTTACAAAGCTTCACAGCTCTGACCAATCAGATTCAAGAATTCATCAGCACAATATTCGAGAATTCATCAGCTGCAATATTTTTCTACTTACATCTTTGCAGTTTTACAAAACGGTTTGGTTAGAAATGAGATTATGGTGTTTTAAAAATATCATTTGAAGTAAGTAGATGAAGATATAACAGGTACGTGTTTACAAATTAGTCTCACAAACCAGTCATCGAGCTTATGCTAGAGAGTCTGTGTTGTTTTCTTAGTAAATGTGACCTCTGCTTTCACAGAAAGCCGGTATTTGACATCGCAAGCTCGTCTGGAAATTGTGTCAGTGTTCGAAGACTCATTTACACCAATCGGAAGCCGTGTGTGCACACGTAGAAGTCCAGATATTCAGTCAGATTAAGATTCTGAAGCTTGTGGCCAGAAAAGTGTACAATAAGTAACAGGTGATCCGTGTTGTGAGTGGTGAGTTTGAGGTTTGAGATTAGGGCTGGAAAGCTTTCTATTACTTGTTAGCTACATAGGCATTGTGGTTCCAGAGCAAACACTGGACACCAACCGATGTCTCGGTTGGAGGAAATGGAAAAGACGCAAGCAGTACTAGTGGGTTCCTTGTAATGGCTCTGATTTGATCCACAGCCACCATCATACAGTGTAAATATAGCATGTAAGTACACCATCATACAGTGTTACACCTAGCATGTAAACGTCACCGAACGCCTGACAGGCTCCCATTAGACCTATCTGAACATATGGTCTTCCAGCACCAATGCAAAGTTTCATCCGGCCTTCTCCTAGTTTCTTCCCTCTACTGCCTGTCCCAAAACAAATGGTCTATGTTGTCTAGTGGGGGTTGAAAGCTTGAAACAGTCTGTTATGGAGTGAGTAGACAGAGCTATTTGTGCTAACCGGCGATATTTTATGGCCTCATAAATAGAAACAAGGCTTGTAGTTGAAAAATTGATTCTGAATGTTGGCATTTCATTGTGGATTGCTAATGCTATTGTTCGTGTTTGCTTAACATATGGGCAATCGATCCTGCCTTTTATGTACTACTCGCTAGCTCGTAGGAGGACCGTCATAATTCATGTAGACAGAAGCGTATTTTGTACTTTGTTCAACTTTGCAGAGGACAGAAGTGGAGTCATCAAACAAGCTCCAAGCGGATGATGCCGTTATTAGCCGATGACAACCCCTCATTTATCAGCACACAGTCATGTTTTGCACAGATTATCCATCACTGGAGCAATTCAGATATGCCTGAATCAGCATGCTGTGGAAGTGACAGGCACTCCTACGCATTCCGCGCTTCCCGGTGTAAACCATTTACCCCTGTGTAGGAAGAATCTCAACAGGGTTTGTCGCATACAGCATCCTCACAATAGGAGCTGCTAACGATGCTAATTAACAAAGCGCTCCGTGAACTAGTGTGATGTACCGCAGCGGTGCGTTAGACACCGCCCACGTGAAGTTTTAGAAGAGTCATTTTAATTTAATTGTACTTTGAAAAGCCTCGGGGCAGCCCACGTTGAAACTCGCGAGGTCGCAGGTTGGCTCGTGATGCAGCTGCCGGCTGAACACGTCTGAATTTCGCACATTATCCAAATAATTATCCAAGGAGAACATCGCTTGTGGGAGGACAGAGAGAAACAAAAAGAGAGGAAGAGAAAGAAACAGGCCTCCCCCGACCTTCCCACACCACAGATATGATCTAATAACACAAGCTGCCACATAAATAAGGCGGCAGAAGCACAGTGATGATTATTCAAGTTAAAAAGGGTTTCAGAGATAAGTAACCAAATAGGGACATAACTGAGCATTAAATTAGATTAGATTATCTGTTTTAAACTTATAATCTGTCTTAAGCAGATTCTTCACATTCTTCTTTTTCCACCATAGTGCGCACGTATTTCTGTTTTACTGTATCTACAATAGCCCGTACCATTCATCGCCTGGTATGAACATTATCCCCTCCATAATCTCCTTTTTCCCCTCTCCCAACCTTTGCAATATATCTTAAAACAGAAGTGGTTGAGTACAGTTTGCGTTTACACTTTACCTTTGTTTGCTATAGCCATTGACTATGATTATTTGCTTTAATCCAAGGTCTTAATGGTCGCAGTCTATTTTGAAACTATCTCAAAAATGAGACCTTGACAACTCTGGAGATTAGAGGTGTGGACTGGAGGACTGGAGGACTCCTAGACAGGAGGGTTTTTTTTTTTACTTCCATGCAGTCGTGAGCAAGTGATCAGATGTAAAGCTTGCAGGACAAACAATGATGTGTGATTCACATTTATAGCATTCATTCATTCATCTTCAATAACTGCCTGGTTGAGGTCACGGTGGTTTAAAGTATGGAAACTAGTTTATATTTTAGTAAATAGCACCAACGAAATTAGTTTTTTTTTATTAATTAGTTTGAGAACTGTTTAAAAAAAAAAAAAGCCCCAGTTGTTATGAATTATGAATTGGTGCGATGGAGCTGAGGTTGAGGAACGGTCAGAGCCAGAATTCAGAGAGCCTTTCGGTTTAGGCCACGCCTAAATTCAGATCCAAATACAGATAGTGTCATTGGGTTACACCGCTTATATACATTATGTTTACCCTATCAATTAATTGCACATCTCTGGCTTTCATCCGCCAACCATTCCTGCCTGTTTGATGATTCATCAGCACTAATGTCAGCGTCAGATCTTTCCTCCATCTTCTTTTTTGTAATTACACCCAAAGCGTTTTCACTTATCTTTACACATAAGTGTAACTGCTGCTTAATATAACATTGACATTTCCTTTGACTTCATAGCAATTCCAGCGTCTTCTCTCATTGCTCCACTGTTTAATTCAATCTCATCACTCATATTTTCCATCCCAGGGGGTTGAACATCTGCTGCTCCCCAGCTCTCTTTATTATCTTTAGAAAATGCTGCAAAAAAAGCTCGAGCCTGCTTGTAACAAAGCCGCCAGACCTGCAGAAAAGAAAGGAACATCTCCATGAAATCTGATGAGAGGCTTTGGGATGTGGTTCGGTCCAGGAGTTGATCGACGTTTGGAGCAAGTCACCCACTTGGTGAGCAGGGAGTGTTCTCATTTCCATGCAAGTCCAAACACTATCGTTTTTGTTGCTTCTCACATAGTTAACATGCATTGAAAGACATGATGCTTTCCTAATCGACCTTTCATACCTGTTGTTATCTTCTCATCTACACATCAAACAGGTACAAAATGATTTTCTATTCTTTGAGTGATAACAGGAATTGGTTTTCCGGACGTTCCACAATCACATCGTGTTAACGAATGTGTTACAGTAAATAACGTCAGGTACGAAAACCTTACAGTAAAGTGTTACCAAAATTCTATATAATCGCACAACTGCAAATTTGTAAGAACTGACACAAACCAGCTCGTATGTTCATTTAAATGGATAAGGCTTGTGGAAATGAAACACGATTACATTTCAGAGCCTTTGGGGAGGAGTTCATTTGTATTTCATTTAACAAAATAGAGTCGCTCTGCCTCATTTCAGTTCGGAAAATGTGCTGCGACTCTGTATTCTCGAAACTTTTTGCGTCTTATTGAGTCAGCCGGTAGCATGATAAACATAACGCTACATGTGGGCTGAGAAACCCATTAGTAGAAAATGGATCAGTGCAGATCATTTACACAGAGAATATTCGGTTTGGAAAAGAACTTACAACAGAACAATAAACAGCTGTATAATCTCACAGAGCTACAGTCGGCACTAGACAAGTCAGTTAAAGCAAGCATCGCTCAAATCAACGTCAGTCATTCTGGACAACAGCGACTAGAACAGACGTACGAGGACAATTCAGTTTTCCTTTCCAAGCTATGAAGCAAAGGGATCTTTCACTCCTTTCTTTTTCATCACCTCCCACCATCTTGTTTTTATTAATCCCTTGTAGAGCTAATCCAGCCAAACCAGCCCACTAAAAAATCAGCAGAATGATCATCCAGGCTCAGCTTTGGGTTGGCGGTGAATTAATTCAGCATTGGTGTTATTCCTGCAATGATTCCTAACGGATCTAACGGGAACAGAAATGTTAATCTACCTTAATCAGCCAGGCCTAGAGATCTCAACGCGAACTGAAATCCTTTTCTTTTGGCCGTAGGAGAATAAACCCATGACCATGCATGCGATTCTTTAAACACTTCTGCCTGACCTTGTGTTAGTTGAGTGGCCTCGGTTAAAATTAAAATCAATTGGCCCTCGTCTTTGAGGAGACAAGTGCTCATTTTCCCTGTGACAGCCACTATCCGCCCAGGCTTCCCGGCTAAATCGAAACATCCTCCCAAAGCCGAGCGCTCATAATACATTACTGCATGAGTGACATGGCCTTGAAATGTTAGCTGCACTCGGGTGTTCAGCGTTGAGTAAAATATAAGAGAAACGCATTTTTAAAAAATAAATAAATCGGCATTAGTGGAGTGAAGACTATATACAGTCGTTGCACTCTTTACAGATTATTATGAGAAGCCACTTTCAAAGCCATTTTCGAGTCGTGAAATGAAGTGAAGCGATGTCGTTTCGCAAAAAAAAAATAGTTGACGTTTTAGCATTTACCCTGAAGCACGCAGGCAGATCAGATCAACGAAATTGCACATTGTAAAATAGTTCCTGGGTGTGTGATGGTCGTTCTTAGAGTGCATAAACACAGAGTAGCCACAGATATGAAATGACGTGGCGACGTGTAAGCAGAACAAGCTAATGGATAGAAATAAAGAAGGCCGCAGAACTCAACGTACAACTACGACATTTTTTTTTTTTTCGTGTGATTTTTGACTTTTGTGATATCGACTTCACATACACAGAAAATGTATAAACATTTAGTTTGTTGTCTAAATAAAAACATACTTGTCCTTGCATCAGGATTAGGCAAGGCTTCATTCCTTAAATGTTTAATCAGGATGCTATTCATTTAATTTAATTGCAGTTTCAGTTAACAAGCTAGCATTGGTGTCTGAAGTGTTTCCTCAGTTTTTTTGCCAAAAGCCTGTTTAGGGTTCATTAGAGACCCCAGCTTTAGAGATTGGCGAAACCCAATGACAACTACCTAAAAACACATACACCGTGAACAAACACTAACAAAACAGGGCTTATCAGATGTGTGAATCTTGTTAAATGTTTTTCTTTCCCATAATCCATGAGGGATTTACCGCAGTGTCGAGGGATGCCACATGAATCCTGGCAGATAAGAGCTTGTTTCTTTCTTTCTCCTCGTCCTGGAAGAGAACTGCCAGCTGTCTTGATTGGCTAAGATTAGACTGTCATGCTGTCACCTGATAGGCTGATAATTAATTGTCAGTGGGAGAGATGCTCAAACAGCAGACAGGCAGTTGGAGCTCTGCTGGAATGCTAAAGTGAAATCCCACACTGGAAAATACCCACCACTAATAGTGCGAATAACTGGACTGAATATTGTAAGACTACAGCTGCTTTATACAGAGCAAAAAATTTTCGTAACTATATACAGTATATATATATATATATTTTACAAATCTCATCCTCATTTTGGACTCTCTGGAGTCATGAGGCAAATTCATTTAGGAATCATAAAGAGACGTAAGCACGTAAGATGCTCATGGTGAGATGAAATTAGCATATTCTTTCCGATAGCTAAGAATTAGCACCCCACAACCCTTTAGACACAAAGTGCACACGGCAAGACGCTTCAATCTATACGCCAATGATTTCCCAATGAGCAACAGAATCGTTTGCATTTTGTATGCCTGTTCATCCAGGGTGATCCAAATGCTGTACGGTGCACATTAAATGACTATTGTCAGGATCAGAAATCTCACAGCAGGCGGTTAAAGTTAAACAAAGATAACCCGTGATCAAAATCATAGTCGAAGCGCAGGCAAGATTTGAAAACTAAAACAAATAGGGAAACAAGAAAACATGGCTAGCGTTAGGGTTAGGGTTAGGTCGGGAAGCTACAAAGAAAAAGCAGTGTATACATAGACAAAGTAATTAAGGACTAACACGAAACAGGTGAACACCATTAGTCACCAAATTAATGCCAGGATATTGGTTTTGTCTGCTTTAATGTTTCTCAACCCCTGTCCATGCTGCAATTATATTGACCTGAATGTGAAGAAAATCACAGTTACTCGTAGTTATTTGTAAATCTGGCAGGAATTTTTAGTTCAGTGTGGTCTGGGAAAACAGAGTACTGAAATAAACACTGGAATACTGATAAACATAGACAGAATTTTTACTAAAAGATTGCATGAGGCCCCTTGGTGTGTAATATTTATGTTCTTGAAGGCTGCCAATAATTTGTGAGTGAACTATAAGCCAAATAAGAAATAAGGATGGCAGACTTGCAGGATCCAAGAAGCATCATTTCATTCAGTTTATTTTTTTTTGTTTTTTTTTCCTTGTCATGGTTTTATCAGTGAGTTTATTACAACTTGATGCTTCATTCTCTCAGCAACGTGAGCTCCGGCCTTCCCTGTCAAGCGTATAATGATGACATGGCACACAGCGTGAGCTGGACCACATGCTGAGAATATTTCATGCAGATAGATCGCCTGCCTTCAATCCAGTAACTGGCTGGTGGAGTTACACGGAAGTGCCTGATCTCCCCATGATGTAAACCCAACTCAAACTCCTCATCAAAGAAATCACAAAAACAAACAGTACAGCACCAACAAACATTTCAGACGCAGCAGACAAAACAGAAAGATGTCAAACAGAAAAGGCACCAAAACATAAACAGGGCAATGTAACAGGAGACTAAACTATATAATTATAAGCAGAAACAAAACAAGACTAACTTCTCACACCTACAGCTAAAGGTCAAACATGTACTTGGTCTGGGGAAAAAAAAAAAAAGGTATTGATGCATTGATTCTGTCATGTATTGCCGGAAGGAACTCTGGACTTCAGTTCCCAGCAGCCACTGCATCACCGATTACGTTTACATGGACAGCAGTAATCTAATTATTGACCTTATTCTGAATAAGACAATATTCTGATTAAGGTGTTTACACGAGTTGCTTTTAGAATACTCCTTTCATGTTCATGTTTTACGTGTTATAGAACATAGAACGATTAACAGCGCGCGTCATTACGTCACCACGCCACGCCGTCCGACGTTCCCTCCAGAATTTCACGTATCGGCATACAGTTGGTCTTCATTATGGGACCGTATACAGTTTTGGTGTTTTTATTTTTAACTTTACGAACGCTTCAAGTGCAGGTAATTATTTGTCGTGCTATACATGCTAATAGATGACTGATTGAAGCCGTGGGCTGCGTCCCAAACCGTATACATACCTACTATATAGTAGCCAAAATACATGTATTTCTCCTACTATACAGTTGGTAAGTACGCGGTTTGGGACGCAGCCGTGCTCTCTTGTTTGCGGTAAAACGGTCGAGCGCTGCCGTGTGTGTACGTGTCCTGTTGCACAATGCGGTGAAAACTCCCACACGACGTTAATAGTGTGATTAAGGTGTGTACACGTCTGTAACGCATGTCGATAATGCGACTAAAACAGGAATACTCCACACATCATCGTTCCATTTGTGTTTACTTCGAGTATTACTTTAGTCGGATTAAGGTCATCAATAATCGCTGTGTACATGCTAGTTTCTTAATCAGCGTATCGTATTAATCTGGTTAATATCGGATTATTGTTGTCCATGTAAAGGTACTGACTGTCACATGACCATCTGCACCGGATTCCCATTCCTGTTAACAAGCACCTGTGTGTATATAGTCACAGTTTGCACCACACTCTTGGTCTGGCTTGGATTGTCCTCTGTTGACATGTTATGCGCTCCTGCCTTGTATGTATTGCGTTGTCTTTTATTTTGTTCTTTATTAAACTTTAAATCTGCACGTGCATCCGTTTCCACCTCTCCATATCGTGACGGATGCGCTGGTGGAATTACGGTTGGATTTGCAAAACTGTGTCAGCGTTGTGTGTTTCACACAGAATTTTGAGCAGCAGATCATTGGACTGTTGGCATGAGCTCTATTTTCAGCTCATCATCCGAATGTGATACTGAGCTGTTACTGGATCACCATCGGAAGCTTGCATCAAATGTTTCACACGTTACTTTGAGTTATGAATTGTTTACTACTCAGCCAACATTCTGCTTTTAGCTCATCATTCATCTGAGACAAAGCGACGTTAAACAATACAGACATTCGGCTTACACATACGATGAAATGAAATGAGAAGAGCAGGACAAAAGAGATTTTGGTAACACTTGTTCGGAACTTGCCTGTCATCATTATACTTTATAATCCCTAACTCAAGCTTGTGTAATGCATAACAAATCAAATGCACATGTCAGGTAACATAATGCATTATAACAGCCGCTCAGAAGAACATTGTTGTCACTAATGTTCCACACAGGCTCTGGTATAGTACAGAAAGCTATAATGCATTATAACATACATACTGTATATAATGCATCATAACATACATACTGTATATAATGCATCATAACATACATACTGTATATAATGCATCATAACATACATACTGTATATAATGCATCATAACATACATACTGTATATAATGCATCATAACATACATACTGTATATATTGCATCATAACATACATACTGTATATAATGCATCATAACATACATACTGTATATAATGCATCATAATATACATACTGTATATAATGCATCATAACATACATACTGTATATAATGCATCATAACATACATACTGTATATAATGCATCATAACATACATACTGTATATAATGCATCATAACATACATACTGTATATAATGCGTCATAACATACATACTGTATATAATGCATCATAACATACATACTGTATATAATGCATCATAACATACATACTGTATATAATGCATCATAACATACATACTGTATATAATGCATCATAACATACATACTGTATATAATGCATTATAACATACATACTGTATATAATGCATCATAACATACATACTGTATATAATGCATCATAACATACATACTGTATATAATGCATTATAACATACATACTGTATATAATGCATCATAACATACATACTGTATATAATGCATCATAACATACATACTGTATATAATGCATCATAACATACATACTGTATATAATGCATCATAACATACATACTGTATACAGTATAATGCATCATAACATACATGCTGTATATAATGCATCATAACATACATACTGTATATAATGCATTATAACATACATACTGTATATAATGCATCATAACATACATGCTGTATATAATGCATCATAACATACATACTGTATATAATGCATCATAACATACATACTGTATATAATGCATCATAACATACATACTGTATATATTGCATCATAACATACATACTGTATATAATGCATCATAACATACATACTGTATATAATGCATCATAATATACATACTGTATATAATGCATCATAACATACATACTGTATATAATGCATCATAACATACATACTGTATATAATGCATCATAACATACATACTGTATATAATGCATCATAACATACATACTGTATATAATGCGTCATAACATACATACTGTATATAATGCATCATAACATACATACTGTATATAATGCATCATAACATACATACTGTATATAATGCATCATAACATTTCAGTAGAGCATTACACCATTCCCAGGTCATTACAGTACATTACATTAAGCGAGGTAAGCTTTTAAACATTTTTTACATGTGAACGATGCTTTATGTTTTTAAGACATGTTACTTATGCCATAATGCATTATAAATGTTCTTAATAAATTATAAATGTTTACGCACTGGAAATGGAGCGATGTAGTACAGATACACTGCCAGTGCTTGATATAGTGCCTAGGAAGAAATATTATAATGCATTATGCAACCTGACATCACAAAGTCATGTGGTATATTGACATTTGATAAAGTATGAGCCATTATACATGCATATGTCAGGCATTATGGTTTTTTCCCTTTGTTTGTTCGTTTTAGAAAGTGGTCAGAGACGTCCCCATTGACACCAGCACCAGTCATGCCAACGCTGAGGTGTACGATGAAAATCTGCGTATTATGGACAACATTTTGGACAACATTTTGAACACATGCTCCATTTTCACGATGCAGTCCCCCAAAATGAGACGCCGGAAGATACACGCTCTCGTTCTGTGCATGCAAAGTCCTCATTCTCGAGTGTCATGCCAAAGTGCATTTGCACACATGAGTGGGTTCGGCAGCATGCAGGCTACAGGAAGGCAGTTTCATTTCTAAGCATGATGCAATAGAAGCGTTGATGTCAATTGCTGTGACCTTTTGTTGAGAAAAAAAAAAAAAGTTGTCATGATACACTTTGGTGTATGGATTGCCTTTTTGGGAAGACAGTGTTCGTTTAAGCACCTTGGATTGAAGGAATAATTTCAAGCAACTGGTAATAAAGATAAATAGTTTAGCGATACATAGCATATCAGGCTAAATGCCAGAACCTTTCATTGTTTGAGACAACTCTGTCATGTTAAGAAATCATTGCTTCATTATTTTCAAATGTTTCAAAGTAAGAAACCTCTGTCATCTCTACACATCTTGGGCAGGTGTCATATAGATCAAAGAGCACGTCTTGAATCAGATTTTACTGTCCTGGTACAAATAAGAGAGGATCTACATTGTGCTAATTGGAAATGCAATACACTACAGTGTTAGCAATGATAGCAACTCAGTTCAATAATAATACAGTTTATGTAAATCTCTAGAATTACTAGAAAACAAGTGGAAGGGACCGTGGTGTCTATACTGTGGTCAGTAAAAAATAAAAAAATTTTAAAAAATGGAAGAACTGCTTATTATTAATTAGCACTTTTTTTTTTAACTGTTGCTTGGTGCACATCTGGGAAAAATTATCCATTATGTCCAACGCTATTGCACAATTCCGGTTTTTTTTCTTCTTCTTCTTCCTTTCCGCCTGCTGGGATTTCCTCATTAGCACTCCTCATTACCTCTGCTCAGGAATAAGAATAAGGATAACCAAAACTGAATTGATATATCCTGACCCCAGTGAGCTCTGAATATATAAAAAAGAGTGTTTCTGTCTAGTGTTTTGAAAACGATTCCCATTACACCTTCATCTAAAGGTCACAGTACTGGCTTTAAAAAAAAAATAAAAAATTCAGCAATAATGGACCTAATTATATTTCTGTTACTACCCGGGTCATGTTATACAGTGTCAAGGAATCCACCACCACCTGCTCTCGTAATATCACGCATTCGAGATATAATAGTATGGATGAATGCTGATTTTCAAGCACGTAGCACTGATAAAAGTGAAGTTTTAGTTATTGGCCTGAAATCTTTACTGTACAAATATCCACGCCGTGCTATTAACACTGACATGATCATGATTAACGCCTCATCTGTGCTTCAAACTTCCTGAAGATGATGGGAAGACGAAGAGTACGTTCTTTCATACTTTTTTTTTCTTTCTATATTTTCAATGATATTGTGATATGGTCTGACGATGGAACTTTTAAAGCACAACCCCGTTATCCAAATTATAAACTGAAAGCAAGCTATTAATGAAAAAAAGAACATCATTTTGATTCACTTTAATGTCCTCAAGTCATTAAGCATATTTTGCGTATTTGCTAATTTAATGCTAAAAAAAAAAAAACCCAGCATCAACCCTGTTACTTGTTTAAGTGCAAAATGCAGCCATTGCATGCCAAAAAAATATATATATGAGATATATATAAGAAAAATGACACCACACCACAATCATGGAATCAATCCCAGTCATTTCCACCTTCGGAATATTATTCGCCTCCGGCAATTTCTGAACACAAAAGATGCTGAAACATTGCTCCATGATTTTATTGCCGCTCATATTCACTACTGCAGTTCCTGCGTTATAGGTCCCCAGGCAGAAACCATACAGCAGTTTCAACGTATAAAAACGTACCAATCTGTTCACATCACTCCTATTCTCCATAAGCTACTGATTTCAGCCCACATCCAACACAAGCTCCTGCTTGCTCCATCATAGCTCGTCCATCTCTACAACCCTGTACATAGTCTCATGGTGTCCATAACTGACAAAAATATTGCCTGAACTACCTGAAAAACCCCTTTCCCATTAGTTTCACTGGAGCTACTGAATAATTCATGTTAGTTACTGAATATCATGTTCTCCCTGTGTCTGTGTGGGTTTCCTCCGTGTTCTCCAAAAATGTGCCATTAGGCAGATTGACTGCATGAAATTGCCCCCTGGGTGTGAATGAGTAAGTGTGCGTGTGCATGGTGCCCTGTGATAGACATCTCAGGCACAGTGTTCCTAGATATACTTTAATATTGATAACTAAATAAGGTGTGTTTTTTTGTCTTTGTATTGTATTTCTAATTGTATCACAAGCATATTCTAAGTATATTAGCAGGACTCTTGCGGTTTTACATCAGTCTCTGTTTAGAAGGCAGAAGCTGTGCAGCGTTCTCTACAATATGTGTGAAGTTTGGCAGCGAATGAAAGGAAAACTGGAGGAACATGCGACACCCTTGCAACATGATGAAATCCATAGCCGCATACAGCCGATATCATTCATTCCTTTATTTTCTGTACCGCTTATCCTACACAGGGTCACGGGGGAGCCGGGAGTCTATCCCAGGGAACTCGAGGCACAAGGACACCCTGGAGGGGGTGCCAACACAATCGCACACCCATTTACTCACTACGGACAATTTGGAAATGCCAGTCAGCCTACATCACATGTCTTTGGACTAGTGGAGGAAACCGGAGTACCCGGGGAAGCACGGGGAGAACATGCACATTCCGCGCAAACAATGTTGAGACGGGATTCGAACCCCCAACAACAGAGGTGCGAGGCAAACATGCTAACTACTAAGCCACTTGTAGTAAGTACCTGTGGTACCAAGATCGAGTCCAAATGAAAGTGAGACCAAATTAGAAGGAATTACATCTTGTGAAACTTTGTGCATGTGAAATGAAATGAGAGACTAAGGACATGTTTTTTAACTAAGTCAATACAGAGAATGTGTTGCGATAGATCCTCAGATCCTACAGCCCTGACTAGCACTAAATTCACAGACTGATACAAAAATGAGTCACATTGCCATGTGCTGCCATCAGTGAATTCCTTGTGCTGATTTTGTTGTTGTTGATGCTATTATGACCTTCAGAATAGAGCGCGAGGGCAGCCGACCCGAGGACACAGAGGAGTATCAGCAAGCATGGTCATTAAAAATGAATGCTAGATGCTGTCAATTGCACCTCGATTCCTGGTGGAAGGAAGCGCGTGAGTCTCAGTGCTCGGCGAACTGAAGTGCTCTCAACATTTTCTGTGCACACTGCAAATACCTGTGTGCACACGCAATTCATGGTATATAGACGCTGTACTTCCTTCTCTTACTATTTTCACTAATCTGCTTTGCTTCTCGCCATCGTCAATCGAGATCCAGATCGCTGTCATATTCATTTGCACAACCGTGTATAGTTGTATCACGTGGTATCAGATACTACAGTCTCAGAGCATTTTTTAAGAGTACAAGTGAATGAGCACTGATTCAGACCAGCATCGGTATTTGTACGTCCCTACGTTTTTTTACATACAATATACATTACTGAAATTCAGACGATTGAAGATGCAAGTAAAAAAATAAATAAATCTCACTGAGGTTGGACAGATGATTAAGACTGGGATTGCATCCGTGCCCCAGATTAATTATCCATAAATCTGTGGGATTGCTTAAGAGGTTAATTAATTCATTCGTTTGCATGTCACTAAGAAAATTGGATTGTGTGAGCTTCATGTGGACTCTTTGGGCAAAAGATTGGGGGGAGAAAAAAAAAAAAAAGAAATGGATCCGAAATAGCGTTTCCGCTGCTGTAAAAGTTCCCGTAAATGGTTTGAGGCAAGCTTTGAAAAGCACAATGTCTCATGATTTAGCCAAGATACCTAAACATGCTAATGTTTGCTATCCCAAAAGGTCCATTAGGCTAAATAGACTGAAGTAATTGCATAACTGTTGGAGCGAATATTCTCACCAGAAATACAAAACTAAGTCAAAATAATTGCAAATAAATAGCAATTCTACACAAACTGCTCCCTCTTCCCTACTTTCACTGACTTTTTCTCTCAGTACACTTGTTTTTCTTTTTGTTATCTGCACATTTTCTTTGCGTTGTCATTTGCGTTCGTTATGCATTGTTGTTTTATTTAACCGTTTAGTCCACAGAGGAATCTAGGAGGCAGATGACTAAATATCCAAAGAACCCATTAAGTGTTCAAAGACCTACATTAAATCTACAGACCTTAAAGGTTCTTTGGTTGTCCCTCTGGGGGAACCTATTAGGGGTTACAAATAATTGTTTATGAAGTAAATAAATAAAAAAAAATTTTAAAAACCCAAACCTTAATTATCTTAAGAACCTTTGAAGAACCTTTGAAGGTTCTTTTTCATAAAAATGTAAAGACCTTCTTTAAATCTACAGCCCTCAAAGGTTTTTGGTTGGAGCTCTTTGGGATCCTGTAAAGGGTGCATGGAGAACCCTGAGTGCTTCCCTATCAGTAAGGGTTACAAGCTCATTTGGGAGACTAAGAACGCTTAACCATTCTACAAACCACTGATGAACCACTGACCATTGTTTTCGTTTTCTAAGAATTCAAACACCTTCTTTAAATCTACAACCAGAGGTTCTTTGGATGTGTCTCTGGAGGAAACTATAAAGCTTGTATGGAGAACCCTAAAACTGAGTGTTTCCCTAACACAAAGGCTTATCGATCTCTTTTCAGAGGTGAAGAACCCTTAACTATCCAAAGAACCCTTGAAGAACCATCAAATGTTTTTTTTTCCCCCTTCAGACTTCAAAGGCCTTGTTTAAATCTATAACCCTTAAAGGTTCTTGGATTGTCCTTCTGGGAGACCCAACTCAGTTGAAGCAACTCACCGCTCCTCTATCAGACAGAGTACCAAGTACAACAATAGGTTAAATCCCCCCCACCCCTCCAAAAAAAAATCCCTTGACCAACCATTGAAGGTTATTTTTTCTACGAATGCAAGGACTTCCCTTTTAATTCCTACTCTATTTCCTGGTTAGGTTTCCTGGTTTTCATGTTTGACCTGTCAGTGGTCACAAGGCACCGTTTGTCCCATTTGTACACTTGGAGAAATATGAAAGGGATCCTCAAGGGTTCTTTGGCTGGTTTTCAATTCTAGCTTGCAAATTAGATAAAGCTTCACGGACAAACCTACTTGGTGTCTTTTCTGAAATGGAAACCTTCCACTGTAGGGTTCTACACAGACTCTTTAAGGGGGAAAAACGAAAAAAAAAAAAACATTACTTGTGGGATTTAATGATTTAATAAGAAACTCAGCCAGCATGCTTGGGTTTGAACCCCGGCTCCTGGAGCTGTGATGCGGTAACACCACCTGCTGCACTGCGCTGCTGCCCTGATTAGATTATGAGCACAAAATAAAAACTTATGTCCTCTGTGTGTGCGTGTGTGTGTGTGTGTGTTTGAACCCCGGCAATCATGATTCAAGGATAAAGCATGATAAAGAAGTGACTCTTAACCACCTGATTCTAATCTAAAGCAAAGTCTGCTATGGCATATGCTTTATAAAGAGTATTTATAGATATAAATGACTTATAAATGATTAGTATTACACACTGCTCACTACCGTGTCCCTCCTCATCTCATCTTCCCTCCTCTCTTACTTCTTATTTCTGAACACTTTCATGTCCTCCATCAGCCTCTGCAGCATGTAACTAGTCAAGCCAAGTGGCAGCCTCAATGTGTGTGTGTGTGTGAGTGTGAGTGAGTCTGACAGGGAGCAGTACATTAGGTTCCAGCAGTGAGGGAGGATTAGCTGAAGAGACATGGTGCCAGAGACCTAGGGCTCACCACTGTGACACACACACACACATTCACACATATACTCAAATGCTCATGCCGATCAGCGCAAAGCCCGGTTGCAGATCCTAAGTTAACCTTGCAGTAACAGAATAGCAAGCACTAATAGTGAACTAAAACTCTGCAGTGTGACTACACCGGAAATGAATGTGCTCTGTCCGGCGATTGGAGTTAATTTAATATTTTCCTGCATAGAACGTTCTAGAAATGCGCTTTCTGCAATAAAGAGCTTAGGAAAGATTCTTTTTTTAAACTGCCAAGCAGCCATAAATTAATCCTATGTTTTAATCCTATAGGATGTCACGCACCATTTTGTCTCACTTCATGCAAGTTCTTAATATTTTAAACGCAGTGTTACTGAAGTATATGCGTTGCATAAACGTCACTGTATTTATCATTTTCAAGTTAAAGTTCAACAATAAAGCTACTATGAAGTACTTGCATACATGCTGTTGTAGGAAAATAATCAACGACGGGGTGGTGTGATGCATGCAGTTCCCGTGTGAGTTACTGTGACCACATTAAAGCTGATTCCTCTTATACCAACATGCATTAATAATAATTACAATGTTTTATGTATTGTACCATGACACATCATACTATTTATCCGTTTGTAGTTACATTTAATGCTGTGGAACGTCCATGAAACCTCCACGAAACACAAAACTGATAAGACAGAAAGTCAGCTCGGCGTTGATTATGTGCAACATCTGCTATACAAGCCCCTGTGTAAGCTGTTACTATAGAAACAATAATGATTTAGATCATAAACCTGCAGCAAATTGAAAAACTGAAGACGGATTATACATCACAGCGCACGATTGTCGTTTGCTTGTTGTCTCTGCCTGCGCATCTGTAAAAGTGCGCACGCATGAAATATCAGAACACTCGAGGTGAGACTGAGATAACATGTCTCGCTCACCGTTCTGAACGATGGCTGCTGAACCCGGCTGTTCATTGCTCAGGGACGTCATACCCGCACACAATCAGAAATCAGAAAGGGTGTGTTTATGGGAGACGTACTGATTGATTAAATAGTCTGTGGCTTGTATAAACCTTTTGATTCACAAGGTACAGCATGAGTTTAATTGTAGCTTCACGGGCATGCTTTTATCAACCTTATGTTCTATTGGGATTAAAAATGGCAAAAAAATATATAGTGGAATGCTTCGCCGATATCTTTAATTGGGTTTATATTGCAGCATTGGAATAATGTTTGTTTGTTTATCACTGTAAGAATCACTTATATTAAGATAATATAAGGGGTCAAGTAATTTGCTAATTAGTTGTCCACTAAACACAGGGTTGGCGGTTCGATCCCCATCCCACATGTTTCCACATGCCGAAGTGTCCTTGAGCAAGTCACCGAACCCAAAGTCACTCCCAATGGCAGGTTAGTGCCTTGCATGGAAGCTCTGCTGCCATTGGTGTATGTGTGTGTGTGTGTGTGTGTGTGTGTGTGTGTGTGTGTGTGTGTGAATGGGTGAATGAGAAACAGTGTAAAGCGCTTTGTATAAGGTTAAAAGGCGCTATATAAGTGCAGACCACTTACCATTTCCCGTTTCCACTATGAAAACATCACAGATTTAAAAGCTCGAGGAAAACATCAGCACTTGCTGATACTTAACAAAGGATTCAATCCTGAGCTCTACCAAGAGGGCATCAGCAGCAGTGTAAACTTAGCCACAGTCATAATGAAGTATGCAAAACCGCTCGCTGTAAAAACGGGTCACTGTAAAAATAGCTCAGTGTAAAACAGCTCACAGCAAGATGGGTCCCTGTCCGCCTACAGTAAATCCTTATAAAATGGTACACTATAATATGGCTTACTGTAAAACCACCCACTGTAAAATCACCCACTGTAAAATCACCCACTGTAAAACCACCCACTGTACTGTAAAATCACCCACTGTAAAATCACCCACTGTAAAACCACCCACTGTACTGTAAAATCACCCACTGTAAAATCAACCACTGTAAAATTACCCACTGTACTGTAAAATCACCCACTGTAAAATCACCCACTGTAAAATTACCCACTGTACTGTAAAATCACCCACTGTAAAATCACCCACTGTAAAATTACCCACTGTACTGTAAAATCACCCACTGTAAAATCACCCACTGTACTGTAAAACCACCCACTGTAAAATCACCCACTGTAAAACCACCCACTGTACTGTAAAATCACCCACTGTAAAATTACCCACTGTAAAATCACCCACTGTAAAATTACCCACTGTAAAATCACCCACTGTAAAATTACCCACTGTACTGTAAAATCACCCACTGTAAAATCACCCACTGTAAAATTACCCACTGTAAAATTACCCACTGTACTGTAAAATCACCCACTGTAAAATCACCCACTGTACTGTAAAACCACCCACTGTAAAATCACCCACTGTAAAACCACCCACTGTACTGTAAAATCACCCACTGTAAAATTACCCACTGTAAAATCACCCACTGTAAAATTACCCACTGTAAAATCACCCACTGTAAAATTACCCACTGTACTGTAAAATCACCCACTGTAAAATCACCCACTGTAAAATTACCCACTGTACTGTAAAATCACCCACTGTAAAATCACCCACTGTAAAATTACCCACTGTACTGTAAAACCACCCACTGTAAAATCACCCACTGTAAAATCACCCACTGTACTGTAAAACCACCCACTGTAAAACCACCCACTGTAAAATCACCCACTGTAAAATCACCCACTGTACTGTAAAACCACCCACTGTAAAACCACCCACTGTAAAATCACCCACTGTAAAACCACCCACTGTACTGTAAAATCACCCACTGTAAAATTACCCACTGTAAAATCACCCACTGTAAAATTACCCACTGTAAAATCACCCACTGTAAAATTACCCACTGTACTGTAAAATCACCCACTGTAAAATCACCCAATGTAAAATCACCCACTGTAAAATTACCCACTGTACTGTAAAACCACCCACTGTAAAATCACCCACTGTAAAATCACCCACTGTACTGTAAAACCACCCACTGTAAAACCACCCACTGTAAAATCACCCACTGTAAAATCACCCACTGTACTGTAAAACCACCCACTGTAAAACCACCCACTGTAAAATCACCCACTGTAAAATCACCCACTGTACTGTAAAACCACCCACTGTAAAATCACCCACTGTAAAACCACCCACTGTACTGTAAAATCACCCACTGTAAAATTACCCACTGTAAAATCACCCACTGTAAAATTACCCACTGTACTGTAAAACCACCCACTGTACAATCACCCACTGTAAAACCACCCACTGTACTGTAAAATCACCCACTGTAAAATCACCCACTGTAAAATCACCCACGTTAAAATCATTTACAGTACTGTAAAATTACCCACTTTAAAAAGACTTACAGTACTGTAAAATCACCCACTGTAAAATGGTTTGCTGTAAAACAACTGACTGTAAAACCACTAATTGGAAATCCAATGTAAACACCTGTAAAAGAGCACAGTGTAAAACAGCTTACTGTGAAACAATGCTGTAAAACGACTCACTAAAATGGCTCACTGTAAAACCGCTAACCGTAAAACTGCACACTGTAAAATGGCTTATCGTGAAGCAACACTGTAAAATGTTTAGCTAAAATGGCTCACTGCACAAAACATCCACTCAGGACTCAAGAAGCAACATCCTATAAACAATGAATTGTATTCGGAGTTTGAGTCAGTGTGTATTCTCAGTATATTGCTGCATGAATAGCCCTGGTTGTAATTATGACATTAATCAAAGCAGCTTTAACAACATGGCTGCCATCTTCATTGTATAACACAGCTTATGAAATAACACTTCATCCAGCATGACATACTGCAGTTACTTCAAACATTCAGACAGTGGCGCTGGACTTGGTACTACTCCTCACTTGAACTGATGTCAGAAGAAACATGTCAGGTCAGAATTGTGTTCTTTACTCAAACTCCATCCCAAGTGTACAGATCTCGTGTAACCTCGTGTATAGCGCTTAAGTCTGAATACTGATGTGCGGTATTAAATCCTCACTGTGCACATAACTCAGTTCTAAACACTGCCCAGTGTTTATAATAATTAAAGAATTATTAAAGAAAACAAAACATCAGAATGGGATATGTATTGCGCCACAGCTGGTCCTCAGAAATCTGCTATCAGTATTTCATCTAAAAACATTTTTTTTTTAAAGATTTGGCCCATAACTAAAATGTGACAGCTGTCAGACGACAATGTTCACGCCAGGAAGATCATTAGTCGGGGAATTGTCTCTGTGCCCTCCATTTCCTTTTCTCATAGTAGTAGAGGTAATTTCATTGTTTCATTAATTTTTATTGCTTTTAAAATGGAGGCATGAGCTTGATGTGTGTCTTGGTAGATTTTTAATAGATACAGATATCCACGTCAGGTACATAGCCTCAGATGTGTGTCTACAGCAGAGCATGGGAACACACACACACACACATACACACACACACACACACACACACACACACACACACACACATACAGTATGAGTGCATTTGCAGTGTTCCCTCAAGCACAAGCTGCTGAGAATGAGCTTCAAGATGAAAGCTACAAGCTTCAGAAGGCAGCATCATTTAGACGCATTGCACAACTCAATTCCAGCATAAAACAAATCAAATAAACACAAGTAATGGGTTTTGTCAGGATCCGATGGCTTTTGTTGTGCTTTCGGTCAGATCTTGTGGAAAATAGAATACAAAATGCTGTACTGTAAATACGTTTTAAAAGATTTTCCACATATTGTAACTACGGTGATCAGATTTAGTTTTAGATTTAGTTCCAATCGGTCAGATTTGGAATGAAACTGGAAAGTGTGTGTGCAGCATTCACAGTATACACGTTCAGACAAGACAAGCAGCTAGATAGATGGGTGGATGGATGAATGGATGGGTGATTTGATTGATGGATGGATGGATGAATTGATGGATGGTCTGGTGAAGAGATGGATGTGTGGATGGATGGGAGGATGGATGGGAGGATGGATGAATTGATGGATTGTCTGGTGAAGAGATGGATGGGTGGATGGATGGGTGGATGGATGAATTGATGGATGGTCTGGTGAAGAGATGGATGGGTGGATGGATGGGAGGATGGATGAATTGATGGATGGTCTGGTGAAGAGATGGATGGGTGGATGGATGGGAGGATGGATGAATTGATGGATGGTCTGGTGAAGAGTTGGATGAGTGGATGGATGGGAGGATGGATGGGTGGATGGATGAATTGATGGATGGTCTGGTGAAGAGATGGATGGGTGGATGGATGGGTGGATGGATGGGAGGATGGTTGGGAGGATGGATGAATTGATGGATGGTCTGGTGAAGAGATGGGTGGGAGGATGGATGAATTGATGGATGGTCTGGTGAAGAGATGGATGGGAGGATGGATGAATTGATGGATTGTCTGGTGAAGAGATGGGTGGGTGGATGGATGGGAGGATGGATGAATTGATGGATGGTCTGGTGAAGAGATGGATAGATGGATTCGTGGATAGATTTGTGGATGGATAGCTGAATCGTTGGACATGCATAGGTGGATGAATGTGTTGGTGGATGGATGGATGGATCATTGTATGAATGGGTGTATAGGTGGATTGATAGACAAATAGATCATTGGATTAGTGGATGTATTGATGGATGGATGGATAGAAGGATTGACCACTGGATGACGGCATGGGTGAATTAAGGTGGATGGATAGGTGAATGGATAGATGTGTTAACATCCGATTGCGATTTAAAGGTCCACAGCGCGATTAAGCGAAACAAATGTTTGACGCGATGACGCTCTTGAATTGAAACAATAGATCCCTTTGGAGCTGTTCACACAGTGCACGATCGTTCGGGCACTTTTTTCCGTCCAGTATATCGATTTTTTTTTCCTGTCTCTCCACGACAAACAGGCCGTCCAATTAGATTTGATCTTTAGATCACGTGCCTGGAGCAGTTGCTGTTGCACCAAAGGGTGAGATAGGTGGCGTTATAGTACAGAAAGCTGTTTTGAAAACCAGTATAAACACAGAAGAAGAGTATTCCAGAAGAGAGAAGACAATGGATATATTGAGTTCTTGTTATCATTTGCCAAGTCTCCATCCACCTTTTGCGCATTTCTGTTTCGACAAAGTGAAAGTGCGTCAAAAAGTTTAATAAACAAACCGTTGTCACATGCCATAGTAAAAAGTATATATCCTACTGAAATACTTCATATTTGTTTGAATGTAAAATATTTTTTTCATAATATTACATTTGGACGTTTTGTGGCAGAAAACAATACTCAGTATGTCATTTATTATTTATCTTTATATTCTATATGAAACATGTCAGTAATAAATATAACGGGATAGTAACAACTGAACTGAATCAATCATTTATCAAAGTTTTTCCAGCAGGAAAAAAAAGTGGGCCGGTTTGGGGCATTAAACTCAGGTTTTGCCCCACTACTGTGTTATTGCATTATATTTCACATTATTTAATTCATACTAAAACAGCTTGACGGTGCTGTTCAAAAAATACAAAACACTTTCTGCCTCCCTTTCTATAGTAACAGTGTGTGGGGATTTAAGGGTAGAACTGTTTTAGGGTGTAGTCTTGGGGCATAGAACAAAGGGTGACCCTCTGGAGTAGAGCTTGAGCCTTACAGGAGGCTATGAGACACCTGCCTGCTTGAATGAAAGTCTTCCGTTTGGACACACGCACACACACACAAACAAACACACACACACACACAGAGGTCAGAGACAGCTCTGAGTCCAACTCCCTGTGTAGTTATCCATGCTCATACATCCCATTTACCCTCAGCACACAAGTCATGCAATATTTAATGGCTATGAACAGGAACACCACGCACACACACACCCACACACACCTAAACACACACACACTTGTCAGAGCAGCCCAAACCCATCTCTTCGTGATCCAATCCACCGCCCCCAGACACCGAGACTCTGTTCAGTACAGAAAGGAGTAAAAAAAAAAATAATAAAAATCGAAGCCTGGAGAGAAACGAGGAGAGAAATGGAGGGATTTCCTCCATCCGTGAAAACCCTGTTGAGAATCTGTGACATGGCTGTTCAGCGTATAAACCCGAGCGTGTATTAAACAGAGACTTTAAAGAGTTGCCCGTTTCAGAGCACGAGGAGAAGCTCATTTCAAATCCTCCAATAAACATCTGGAAATAGTGGACGGGAAATTGTCCATTAAAAATACAGCTGAGTGAGAGAGATTTCCCCAAATGAGTCATTTTGCACTCAACAGGAATCGATAAAGAGCATGGGACAGCCTGCTTTTCCTTTCCTCATTTCATGCTCTTCTTGTCCAATAAAAGCATTCACACTAGTTTATCCTAGAAAGCCACGCTTTCTTATCGAATTAGCCACACCGCATTCCCTCGTTCTTTTACAAGTCCTACGTTGGGCCGGGCCGAGTGGCGGGATGTTGTTCATGCTAGTTAGATGTACCTTTTGGGGAATATTTGGGCATCATAGTCAGGAATATATTTGTGGACTAAAAAGGACAGAGGGACACTGGGAAGTTTGTTCAAATCTCAGAGAGCTCCAATGCACCAGTAAAGCCTTGCTGTGATAGGGTTTATGTAACCCAGTAGCAACCAACAAGCCACTGATATCACTCAAGGGTTGTCTGTTTTTGTTTCTCGTTGGTGTACATTGTCCACCTTTTTAAAGATTCAACATGGCTAAATTTAAAGTGCCAAACAAATACAAAATTTTCACTGATGTCTGACACGGATCTGTGTGGGAGTACAACTGTTAATGAAGCCTTGCAGGGTAACTAAATAAACCAGGCTGTCTACGAGGACAGCCTGAACATTTCTTTGGCGATGGAGCTCAAGGATACAGTTGGTCCCGGCTCCATTGGCAAAGTAAAGGTGAAGTACAAAGTGGCTAATGATCACAATAATCGCAGTGGAAACAACAAAATCACCCATCTTTTCTTCAACAATGGTGAGCCTAGTGTTTAAGAGTTTCCAGCTTGGCGCATTTTGGCAGGGGGATGATGTGAACATGAAAATCCGATAAGGCTGAGGTCTTGCATACGTTCAAACAAACAAACAAACAAACAAAAAATCAGACCTGTGCATCAAGTGTGACTTGTGCATCAATGCCCATGATGTAAACCCAGCCTAAGAAACCAAATAGTAGTAGCAGCCCACAGTACACTTTCTACATTACATGATTGTATTTGTTTAAAATGTGTTCTAATATTGTAATAAAATGAAATGCTTCGAGCTGCACATGCTACTCCTGAGATTCCCGTGATCCTGACCCTTTTGGCGCTCCGGACCTGCCAGATCCATTCTGATCCATCTCTACTTCTCTTTACATGGAAACCACTCACTGCTGCTGAGGATGGCCCCATATGGACCGCCTAAAGATACACTTAGAAACCATTGACTGCAATTGATACGAACATTTTTGTTGGAGACTCAAGTCTTCATCAGTGAACAGTTGATAACAGCAATTTAGACTTCATGTGAAAACTACCTGTCCAGGGTGTCCCCTGCTTTGTGCTTCATGCCCCCGGGATAGGCTCCAGGTTCCTCGTAACCAAGTAAGGATAAGCAGTACAGAAAATTGATGGACAGATGGATGTGAACACTATACTGAATTTCCTGGTTACACAATTGCACTTTTTGACTCTATTGTACACGGTTATAGAAGGGAATTATATATAATAGCACTATCTGGTGTCACCCAGATGAGGACGGGTTCCCTTTGGAGTCTAGTTCCTCTCAATGTTTCTTCCTCATATCGTATCAGGGAGTTTTACCTTGCTACCATCACGGATACATTTATACCTTTAAAATATATATCTGGAATTCATATATTTCTATAAAGCTGCGTGTGTAAAGTGCTATACAATAAAAATTGAATTGAATTGAATTAATTTGCATTAAAACTGAAACACAATATAAAATTTCCAATAAAGTTTCCAAGCTGCCATGTTTAGCAATATGTTTAGCTAGCTTGTTTACTGCTATTTAATGCTATACAATCATGCTTACATAGAGATCACTTTCCAGACAACTTCCTGATCATAAACCATCTTGGGGCGGGGGGGGGCGGGGGGGGGGGGGGGGGTTGCTTGTTTTTTTAAAGTCTCAGATGAGTAAATAGTTCATGAATTAATAGTTCTTACACCGCAGCACTGTTGAATTAAGGAATAGGTTCCAGGCTCCTCATGACCCTGTGTAAAATAAGCGGTACAGAAAATGGATGGATGGATTTATGTAATTGTTTGGAAATTGCTATGGTGTATGGCGATTTTATATATATATATTTTTTTTTTTTTTTATTTATGTTGATTCTATTTCTAATAATAATGTTTTTTTCTTCGAATAATACAGGTGCTATATATGTCACTTCTCAATATAGCAGTGACAATTATATATATATATATATATATATATATATATATATATATATATATATAAAATGAAGAATGCACTAATGAATAGTATTGTGTATCTATTATAACAAATCATCTGGAGTTGGGATTATGGTTCCTTCCCCCATTTTTAGAAGGGATAATGGGAATTTGCAGCGATTAATAATGGTGATTTGGTCTGTTGAGTCAAAAGCTGTTACTCTTTGAAAGAAAAGAAACTGTGCCTTTCTCTTTGCAGCATGGAATTATAAAACGCTATAAAATGGCATCCCGATCTTAAGCTCCATAATGAAGCAATAAACCTTAAACGCACAGAGATGCACAGAAATAGTGTGGAATTACAAGCATTTATTCATGGAAGTGATGCAAATATGTTGTAGCTGAATAGGGCTAATGCTTCTTTCTATACATCTATGTTCAAAGCTTGTGAATAACTCATCAAAAGGCCCAAGTCTTTATTATCCAAACATCACTGATCAAAGACATGAGGCCAGACCATGTCTTCAGAAAGTCTCGCAGGACCATATTACCATATCTTTACTGATGATAGAAGAAAGGAGGAAGCTATTGTGAATTTTCAGTGCTAATGAAGTCATTGTTTAATTTGAGATTAAGCTACACAGATTATATTGGGCAATTAAATGCAAATCCACACAAGTAGAACCTAAAATTGCTTTAACGTGACTTGATTTGTCATGTTATTCTGTTGCTTGCATTTCTAATCAGTGTATTAGCATAGCATATTAGTTTAATAATGGTTACAATAAAATTATTGCAAAAATAGCTTGAACGTTGGCAATAAAACTAACATTTCAGTTTATTGTTTGTTTAAGATAATTGAAGCTATCGTCTAGGAATGTTTTACTTATTTCAAGCTTGAAATTGTCATTCTATTTGCAGAGGAGAAGCAAAAGTACATACAATTTTAAGCTTGAAATGAGGAAATATGTCCTTTATTCAAGATATCTTCACCTGCTAACATTGGGGGGGGGGGGGGGGGGGGGTTGCACTGCAATAAAGTCTATTCTGATTCTAATATTGCAGATTCCACTAAAATAATGCTATACTAGTGTAGAATCTACTTCTACCAGCTTAGATGATAGCAATATAGCATTTTCTACTTTTAATAAAACAGCCTCTTGTTTTAATATGATATATTCTTCTGAAAGTGTAGATTCTATATAAAACGTGTACTCGGAATAATTAAAAATAACCTTTTCTAATAGGGAAACTTTTTTGTCTCTAAGTAAATACAAACGTGTACTCTACATCTAGCAATCTTATTCCAGCTTCTACATTCATTTATGCACTATTGCACTCCTAATCATGCTAATTCTACTTCACAGAATGTTCATCCTACCTCTAATAACATAGCTTTTAGGTATACTAATGTAGTTCTACTTCTACACTGCAAAAAAAAAATAAAATATGAAAGCAAGTGAAAATATCTTGAACATAGTGAAATGTATCTAGCATTTCCTATTATAAGATTACAAGATTAATATACACTATAATATTATTAAACTTATTTTTAGACTTTAAAAAAAAATCATTTCCAACTTTAGATTATCTTATTCTATTGGCAGATAATTTAGCTGAAATTGGTAAACATGTCTAGAATAGGCTAAATAATTTCAGATATGGTTTATTGTAATCTACATTCAAGTTCTTTCCCCTTGCTGAGATGCAGTTTCCGCATTGTATTAATGTTTACATCTTCTATTAACACACTTGTTATGTTAATTCTACCACTAGCAATCTAACTTATTTCTAACAATGCAGATTTTAATTTTCACAATTGATTTCTTTTTGTAAAAACACAGTGTGTACTTCTAAAATTGTAGCTTTTACTTTAAAAAAAATAAAAATGCAGATTCTATTTTATTGCCAGAGCCATATAACCCTGCAGTTCTCGCCTGGTTTCCCACTGAAGATAAGCAGGGTTGAGCCTGGCCCTGGATGGGAGACCTCCGGTGGAAAACTAAGGTTGCTGCTGGAAGTGGTATTAGTGAGGCCAGCAGGGGGCGCTCACCCTGTGGTCTGTGTGGGGCCTAATGCCCCAGTATAGTAACAGGGACGCTATACTGTAAAACAGTACGGTCTTTCGGATGAGATGTTAAACCGAGGTCCTGACTCTGTCGTTGTTAAAAATCCCAGGACACCTACCATAAGGGGTAGGGGTGAAATTAGAGTTGAAATTCCCCCATTGGTCCTTCACTATCATGGCCCCCAAATAATCTCCATCTCTGAATGGGCTACATCACTCTCCTCTCCTCTCCACCAATATCCGGTGTGTGGTGGGCGTTCTGGTGCACTATGGCTGCCGTCGCATCATAGAGGTGGATGCTACACACTGGTGGTGGTTGAGGAGATTTCCCCCCATACACTGTAAAGTGCTTAAAAAAGCGCTGTATAAATCTAAGGGGGGGGGGGAGGAAAAACCAAAGGTGCATCTTCCTCTTGATAATGATAAGTTATCTTTTATCAATGCAATTCTTTGAGGATTCTTCGAAACAGTAGCAGTAAATTTATATAAATGCAAAAATACAATACATTTATTATTCTTTTTAAAGATCAATATCTTTCTGATGCAGATATATATATATATATATATATATATATATATATATATATATATATATATATATATATATATATATATATATATATATTAATGTTTTGTAATAAAAGTGCAACTAACATTCACCACCTGGCACTAAATCATAAACGCACTAGACTCATTCAGTGGTAGTCATTTGACTGTCGACGAGTTATGAGCTACATGTTTAAAGTTCGCAATGTTTTTGTTCTTTGTTTTCTCTCAGCACAGATTCTGGATGAAAAATCGCACCGATGTCCCAACTGCACTTCATTTTAAGTGCAAGTACTTGCTTTAAGTATTTAAGTAGTTCCTGGAAGAGGTATTTTTACTTCTAGATTGTCTCTGATGTTACTGCAGTCTTCTTTAGTGCCTCATTTTAAAGTCTATAAATTATTCATGTTTATAACCCTTGTTTTATGGGATGCCCTGTACAATAAACAGCAAAACATCAAAACTATATAAAAGAATATATATGAAAACAATATTTTAAACCAGAGATCCTTGCTACCTGATCAGTGTTAGCACCTGTGTTGAGTCCCCCCATCCTGTTTCTTATGATTGGGCTTGTTTTGTTGTTGTTGTTGATGATGATGTGTTTCGTTCCCACTAACTTGTTCTCTCGTAACTACCCATCAAACCATGAAGGCTTCTTGTAAGACTCACATTCCAGGGTAGCTGACAGGTGACTCGTATTGCTCTTATTGTCAGGGGAGAGAACACAGCCGTCCTTCCCACCAGAAAGCAAGGCCAATTATGCACTCTTGGACTCCTGGCCATGGGTAGCTATGGCATCATTGGGATTTGACTATCAACAGTAGGGTGAATGCTTTCACTGTTGTGCTACTTGGGAATTTATCTTGTTAACCTGTGTATATACTCCTTTCATGTCTGTAGGCGTGTTTCATACACAATAATTGAAGGCTTTTTTCAGGGAGAACACGCAGGGCAGTTATTTGTGCAATCGTTCCAATTTGAAGTGTTGGAAACCAATTGCTCCAAATGGCCTTTCTTGTTTTTGACAGAAACGACCGATGGATACTTTGATCCAGACATTCTTTGCCAGGTAATCGCTCTAATGGAAAAAGATGGCCGGCAAAGGGGTTGAGGTTACCTATAAATTTATGTCACTTTTAGTAAAAGAAAACTGTAACTCAGCTCGTTAGGCTAATTAAACGTTCTCATTTGTAGCTACACATTAAACATTTGCTGGTCCCTTTTTAAATAAATTGCTTAATTTTATGCAAACTTTGAGCCAGGTCGCTAATGCTAGCCAAGCTTTGGTTGCTGGAAATTATTTGAGGCCAATCATGCTCTTGTTCACATGCCAATATGCATTATATGAACACTTTGTCACTGACCTCCTGCCGCGCACTTCGAGTCTGTAAAGAGACTTTGCATGTACATCCCACTGCCTCTGGAGAATTATTGACATTTTATGTCGTTAAACATCACTGTCAATCAAGAGAAAGTCATTCACAAAGACATTTTCTATAATGTATAGCCATAGTGCCGCTAGTGCACATTTCCAGTGACACATACAATAAAGCTTCACCAGTAGATCCAACTACTAAGAATTGTCATTAATAATAATAATAATAATAATAATAATAATAATAATAATATGTACTCGATTCATTTTATAAGGTTTATTCTGATAGGTACCAGTAAGTGGCCTATTCATATGACTACAGTGGCTTGCAAGTATTCGCCTCCTTTGAACCTTTCCACCTTTTGTAGTTTTACAACGTGGAATAGAAATGGACTTCATTGGGATTATATGCCGTGAATCTGTTCAAATAATGTTGACTTGGGATGAAGTCAGAGAAGCAACCAAGAAGCCAACAGAAACTCTTAACCCGATTCAACCACCACCACACTTTACTATGGGAGTAGTGTGCTCAGGTTGATGAGCAGTGCATATACCAAATATATAGCTTTGTGCTTGCTCAGTTAGACCAGGGGTGTCCTCACAGGACCGGCGTGGGTGGCGGTTTTCATTCCAGCCAAGCAGGAGCCACACCTGATTCCACCTGTTTAAATCAATTGATCTGCGCTTTCAGTGGACTATCAGGTGTGGCTCCTGCTTGGTTGGAATGAAAACCTGCACCCACACTGGCACTTTGCAGATACGACTAGACACTCCTGAATTAGACTGTACGGGAGACTGGGGGGAAAAGTGACAAAACATCCAAGAGAGAACCTTGGTTAAATTAGTAACTGCATCTGGGTGTCAAAATACAAAGCAAAAGGCGACAACTAGTATATAATTCAGGAACTCAGTGTGTGTGTGTGTGTGTGTGTGTGTGTGTGTGTGTGTGTGTGTGTCTTTCCATATTTTACTCATCATCATCATGTCTCAGAAAGAAACAGAAAGAAGATTGTCACTACAGGGATGATGCTGTCAGATCGGGGGAAGGGGCTGATGTTTTAGCATTTCAAGACATTTTCATCAGCTGTTCATTTGGTTTGAGAGCTAATTGATAATTTAAATAAACCAGGATCCATCCGACAGCAGTCTTAATTATTCATCAGGAAATATGGTGAAGTTAAACAGCACTCTGCTAAATGCAAAACGAACATCTGCAGAGATGAACAAACGCTTTGGAGAAAGTGACTGTCAAATCCAATAATCTCTAGAGTGATTTCTATTCTATTAGCTAGGGCTTACAACGAATAAGTATGAACTAAAGTGCATTTACACTGTACACTATAGGCACAGAGAGAGAGAGAGAGAGAGAGAGAGAGATAAGTGGGTTATTGTGTATGTGTTCTGTCCTCTTTCTTGCTTTCAAGTCAAACCACATGAGTCTTTACCCAACACACGTACAAATTAAGTACTAAAGCAAACATGTCCCCAAGTTTCCCTGATGTAAATAACTGCAGGAAAAAATGCTACATTGTTTCTGAAAGTTTGGATTGCTGCAATAAGCAGGTAAAAATGATGTCTTGTTGTTGTTGTTTATCCAATATGACAGCTCGCTTTAATGGTTTTTTTCATTTCTACCACATCTTCGGAAAATATCTATGTTTAAATCTAAAACTCAAAAGTGCATAGCATCAAGAGTGAAACAAGTAGCTAATATTTTACATTTTTCACAATAATTTCACATTTTTAAGGACGTCCAGTTCATTTACTTCTCTGTTTACACTCTCGGCTTTGTTGAGCTATATACTTTGCAGTAAGCTAAGCTACAAGTTAGACTATTCTACAAAAAATGTACGAATGATGCTATATCGTCTGCTAATTACAAATAATACTGGATAAAAAGTTGGCTCATTTCTTTTTTTTTCCACAATGGCTCCAGTGATTCCATATTAAACATCCCAATTGTATTGAATTAACAGACGGATATGCTACCAGACAAACGAGATATACGTTACCTGATGGATTAAGTGGCGTTGGATTAAGTCGTTACTATAGAAATAACGTGTTAGAACAAGTGCATTAATATAAACCTGTTACTCATATCCACACTATAGTTAGAGCTGCTGTCATGATGAAAATGAATCAACATTCTGACCAATCAAATTCGAGATTTCAACAGTGCCGTGGTACACATATTATTATTATTTAAGTGAAGCAAATGAAACAATGCTACTTTGTTGATATAATAATGAAATAGCTTACAAGCTACATGGTTTATAAAAGTAAAATGCTTCCACCGATCAACTAAAACTCGCTGGCCAACATTGTGTAATGGAGTTGAAGAATCTACCAATTCACACTCCTTTATGTGTCCCGATTGGTCAAGTGCTTTTAAAATTTCCTGAAGACTTTAAATTAGGCTGTTTAGAATGTTAAGTGCTTCTCTCTCTTTCCCTTCCCCCGTTTTCTCTCTGTCTATCAGGCTGCTCTCTTGCTGTCTGTTAAATGCACTTTTACTCTTTATTTCCTCCAAATACATACACTATATGAACCAAGAACCATAATCTATTTATCTATCCATTATCCATCCATCTATCCATCTACCAGCTAAACCACACATCCATTCACCAACACATCCAATCACCAACCCACCCATCCATATATCCATCTATCCATCCACACACACATCCAATCGCCAACCAACTCATCCATCGATCACATCCATCCACCAACCCACCCATCCATCCACCTATCCATTCACCCACACATCCAATCACCAACCCACCCATCCATCCATCCAACCACACATCCATTCACCAACACATCCAATCACCAACCCACCCATCCATATATCCATCCATCCATCCACACACACATCCAACAGCCAACAAATTCATCCATCGATTACATCCATCCACCAACCCACCCATCCATCCATCCATCCACTCATCCATTCACCAACACATCCAATCACCAACCCACCCATCCATCCATCCATCCATCCACCCATCCATTCACCCACACATCCAATCACCAACCCACCCATCCATCCATCCATCCATCCACCCATCCATTCGCCCACACATCCAATCACCAACCCACCCATCCATATATCCATCCATCCATCCACACACACATCCAACAGCCAACAAATTCATCCATCGATCACATCCATCCACCAACCCACCCATCCATCCATCCATCCACACACACATCCAATCACCAACCAACTCATCCATCGATCACATCCATCCACCAACCCACCCACACATCCAACTGCCAACCAACTCATCCATCGATCACATCCATCCACCAACCCACTCATCCATCCACCCACCCACCCACACATCCAACTGCCAACCAACTCATCCATCAATCACATCCATCCACCAACCCACTCATCCATCCACCCACACATCCAAACACAAACCCACCTATCCATCCATCCATCCATCCACCCACACATTCAACAGCCAACAAACTCATCCATCGATCACATCCATCCACCAACCCACCCATCCATTCACCCACACATCCAACCGCCAACCAACTCATCCATCCATCACATCCATCCACCCACCCACCCACACATCCAACCGCCAATCAACTCATCCATCCATCACATCCATCCACCAACCCACCCATCCATCCACCAACCCACCCATCCAACTGCCAACCCACTCATCCATCCACCCATCCATCCATCACATCCACCCATCCACCAATCCACACACACATCCATCCACCAACCCACCCATCCATTCCACCCATACATCCATTCAGCCACCAGAACACTCATCCATCCAGCCACCAGCCCACTCATCCATCCATCCACCCACACATCCATCCAACAACCCACCCATCCACCCACCCACACATCCATCCAATAACCCACCCACCCATCCATCCATCCACCTACACATCCATCCAACAACCCACCCATCCATCCCTCCACCCACACATCTATCCAACAACCCACCCATCCATCCCTCCACCCACACATCTATCAAACAACCCACCCATCCATCCCTCCACCCACACATCTATCAAACAACTTCAACTTTCTGATGCTATCACATTCTTTCCCTCTCACGATGAATTTCTCTATTCCCACTCTCTTTTTTTTTCCTCCCCATCGGTCCTGGCACCATCCAGGTATGCGCTTGTATCTCATTCGTCTTAATTATCGCTGAAGTGACAGACTTATCTAACCCAAGGCTATTTGGGATAACGCTACTGCAATAACACACCTCTCACGCTGTCAGTTATATCATAGATGATGCAAAGCTTCATGTATACTGGTGTAACACACACACACACACACACACACACATGCATATCTATCAGCAAAACACACCAGTAAAAAAGCTGTCTGGGGTTTTGATGCTAAAAGTGTGAGATTTCAGATAAAACAGTATACAGAAGATTGATCATTGATCCAAGTGTTGAGGTCACACTTTTTATCTTGCTGTCATATGTAGTCAATTAGCTGCTTCCCTCCCAAGCCCAGGATCCATTGGATCCAGATGTCAATGCAGAACTCTAGATCCAAGGCGATAAATTTGAGATGTGGTATTTGAGACAGGTGTGTTGAAAAGCATCGCAAGTTAAGAGTATTTGCTCTTGTATGCAGACCCTATAAGCACAGCTGATTTATTGCAAATGATGCTCCATTAATAATGGAGGATGCGTAAATTAGATTAGACTGTGCTTTGATGGTCACCTCCACCAAGGTCTTTAACTCTAATTTCATCACTTGTATCTTCATTATTGTGTAATTATCAGCTGGAGGTGTGAGGGTTCACGTCGCAGATGTTGCATAAGTGGGCCTGAAACTAGAGGGCCACCCTACAGGGGTGGGTTCCCTGGGGTTGGTTCTACAGGGGTGGGTTCTTTGGGTTTGGTCCTACAGGGGTTGGTTCCTTGAGCAAGGCCCCTAGCCCCCAACCCTAAGAGTACCCCACAGAGTAACCCTGCACTATGACCCAGTATGTTTTTATATGTGTGAAAGGCTGTCAGGGTAAAAGGGGGGGGGGGGGGGGGGGGATTGCATTTACACTTTTGGGGAAAAGGGTTCCTCAAGGGTTCTTTGGATAGGTAAGGGTTTAAATCTTCCTAAAGTGTTTCTACTCTCTGATAGGGAAATACTCTGTCGTAAGTTTCTACATAAAACCTGACATGGTTTCTCCAGAGAGACAAACCAAAGAATGGTTAGGTTTAGAGTACTACATTAAGCTTTTTCCACCCCTAACACTGTAACTATACATTGGCCAATAAAGCTTCTATAATGGAAGCGTCTATAACTGGTCACATGATCACGTCTTTTTGCCGGCACCATGACTGATCACATGACCGACATCCATTATAGGTTACAGGGTTACACAACTGTTATAACAGTTCGTCAGTAGCTTTCAAATGACACCGGCCCCGTGCCGCTGAGATCTACAGTGACCGAAACGTGGCAGTGGAAACCAGGCATTTTAGCTGACTTTGGAGCTCTATTTCCGGTTAAAATGACGATTCAGGCACTGCTACAGAGCTCATTATGTTTCAGTCAACCATTTTCCCCAGGTCAGAGACTTTATTTAATCAATCAAACATTTGGAAAAATGTATAAAGTTATGTTTGATTTTTGTTTTTTTTAAGATACGGTGAACCTGTATGATAGTTTGCAATATTAAACCTCTATTCACATAAATGTTTTATTTATTTACTTTTATACAGACAAAAATGCGCACTGATTTACCTTGTTTATGATTCAGAAATGAAAAGGAGTCTTTTCACTCATCAATTTTTCTTCATTAGAATTTGATTCAAAATATTCGGAGACACGTACTGAATCGAATCGTGAAGCCAGTAGTAAGCAATATGAGCAGTAATAAGCAGTGATGCCTTTATGTAGATGTCATTAATGTATTGTAGTATCATGGCAAATTCTCACGAGGACTCAATGGTCAACCCAATTTTCAGAATATTTTGTGAATCTAAAGTGTGTTGGGATCTGTATTGGTGAACTTGAAAGACCTCACAATAATAAACAATTTCCATTCACCTTAAAAGGAAAGACACGATAAAGCCATGATACCCTGATGACTTTCTGTCCTCTTGCGCTGGTCTTCAACCACCTAGCAGCCACATTAATGATTCTCTGACACCACCCCCCACCCCCCACCCCCATATGCAATCTCCAGAATCATCTTCTCTCGCCTTCTGACGCATGACCTGCATCATGGCTGTTATTTTCAATTTTCTCACACTCATCCCCCAAGGGCGATGACAATCATGTCTCCAGTCAGAAGCAGGAGAAGTAACCACGCTCACGGTCCAGAAACACAAGCAAAACCAGTAATTCATTTATTCCTGTAAACCTTGAACCCGGAAAATAATTATTCCGTTTCTGGTGATTGCGGTGGGAGTTTTTGTGGTGGTGCTGCTGCAGTGTGCAAAGACAAAAATAGGCATGTGTGTAGGAATGCACAGATTGCTTCAGGTAGGTGAGCAAACCTGACAGACCGTAAACACTCCTAATGGACATTTATAATTGAGCACATATGATTATTATTCAATTAGGAGGAAACTGTGCTGCCAATATGAATCCACGCTTCCTTCCACCTGCTCTCTCTGCCTTCGCCTGGACATTTCTCACTCTGATGAGAGAAACCCAGTTTCCTCTCCTATCCGTGCATTAGGGGGCATTCTGGCAGACCTCAGAGACGCTGATTTACTTTTAGCACGCTCGAAAGAAGAAGAAAAAAAATCTAGAGCACCACGAGTGAGAAAGCCTTTCTCTCTTCTCTACAGTCTGATTTATCTCAAAGTTTTGTTACGCTCACTGAGAGACACTTATCCCCAGATAATCACAAGAACATCAGAGGAGAAGGTTTTAGAGTACAAAAATGAAACACGAACTGGTTATTTAAAAGCTGTTGTTGATGCAGAAGCTTAATATTCAGCAATAAACAGCCACTTAAGAGTCTTCGGGTCCTGTGAGAAAGCATGGGACAACTTTCCAAAAAGTATGAAATGGTGTTAATAAACTCTAAGCATAATAATGACTATAAATCAACCAATTAACAGCCTCCGTTTCCCGCCATCAAGCTTGCGCATACCTTCAGCAGGCGTACAGAAGGCAGGAAGGCGGCGTGACACAGTTTTCGGATGGTCCAGTTGAGCGGGCGCGGAGCATCCAGCTGGCCGTTCCCGGCATCCGGAAAAGGGCCCCACATCGCTCCGGCCAAATCCTGATAATCCCGCTCGGCTCAGGGAGCATGACCCTCCCTGAATCCGAAGATGGAAAGATCCGTAATGAGAGCGGGATCTTGAAGGAGCGGCGGATCAGGGAGAAGCGATGGATCCCAGAGGAGTGTCTTGACTCCAGAGCCGAATGGAAGCATGCGTGTGTTTTGTTTTGTTTTTTCTTCCAAGAGAACGGACACGAAAGGATAAGAGCCAGTAGAGGAAAGCGAGAAAGAGAGAGAGAGAAAGAGAAAGAGGGAAAGGGAGGGAGGAAGTGCGAACAAGAGCGAGGAGAAACAGGAGAGCAGCTGTAATGTAGAGCAGCAGAGCGCTCTTTCCATGGACGGTGTGTGAGAGGAAGGGAAGAGAGACGGAGAAGAGGAGGGAGCGTGAGAGAGTGAGAGAGAGAGAGAGAAGAACTGTAAGAGATTATAGCGAAGAAGAAAAGAAAGGGAGATATGACGAATAAAAACTAACAAAGGTACTCCTGTTGTGATTTTTTTTTTTTTTAGATAAAAATAATGCAAAGCATAATCAACTGTTTCACTTATACAGAGCAACGTTTCAACTCCTCCTCCTCTCTCTTTCTCTTTATCTCATCAGAGACCTTTCTCCACCTGCGCGTCTTTGAGGTCACAGATAAAAGGATGAGACCTGCCTGCTTTCACTCCTCTCCCACTCCTCTACTCCCACTCCATCTCTTTATTTCTCCCCAATTCTCTCTCTTCCTGTCGCTCTTTGATCCCCCTCCCTCCATCTGTCTTTGATCTGAGTGTACAGTAGCGTCCAAAAGTCCGAGTCCATCCTCATAATTATCAGTTGAAAACTTTCTGAAGGCATCGAGGGTGATTCCATGATCGGGGGAGACATTTAGCCCTTGTAACGCTTAAATATTCAATTTAATTTACAATGCAAGCTCTATTCAAAAATGACGTAATCATTTTTTTTTTTTTAACAAGAATTCTTTGTTGGCAAGTTGCTTTTTACTCTTAAAATAAGTAACAGTGTTGAAAGTAACAGGACATTAAGGACATTCTAATGTAAATACAATAATTTACTTACAGTCAGAAACTTTCAAAACGACTTCTTCAGATAATATTGCAATAACAATGAGAATAATAAATAAAAAGGATTTTTAAAAAAAAATATATATATATATATATATATATATATATATATATATATATATATATATATATATATATATATATATATATAAACAATAAGACAACTTACATTTCTTCTTCCCATGATCTTCAGAAAATTCAATGATGCAACTTCCTGTTTCTGAATATTGTGTACGGTAATGTGCAATGTTTTCAAACGTTTCTGAAGTCTTTTAATTATTATATTTCAAGGTAAAGTGTATTTACAGTGAGCTGGAACGCAAAAATCTACATAGGTTGCTGTGATGGACACGTTACCCGTATTTAAACATGTCTTTGATCTTTACTATACGTATTTGTAGATGTAATACCAGTGGGACGCAAATGGCGCCTGAAACGTGAAATCGACCTCGACCTCGACAGCGAGTGACATCTCGTTATAAATGTCAAGTTAAACATTCCCTATCGGTTTTTTTTTTATTTTTACACCAATTGATAAACACAGTTTAGCTTTCTGTTTCTCTCTGTAAGATCATTAAGACAGGGCGCGTCAGCTGGCGGAGCAAAGAATTACAGCGGAACGGATTACAGCACTCGGAAAAATACGGTAGTAGAGACAACCGGCGTGTGTGTGGGCGTGTCGGACGAGTCTCTAGTTAGTTATAAATGAACCGTCGCAGCTTTTGTCCAACAAAAACGGGACGTTTAAAGATGCAGTTCAAACTAAAGCATCTCATCCGTTTCGAGTCCATGTCGCTAGTCAGAAGCCGTAGCATGAAGCGCTAGTGTGCAAAAATAAACCCAAACACATCGGACTCATCAGTCTTATTGACAGACATGAACTAGTAATTATCGGTTAAGCATTAAAAGGTGAATGTTGTCACCGTTCGGTCATGTTAGGTGATTAACAAGACTTTTATAAGCAAGCAAGGCGCTTCCAAACTTGGGCGTTTTCTTTGTTTCCTTCCGAATCCTTTAAGTCGAATTGTGCACGTACCGCAATTCCTCGATGACGCGAACGCTCATCTAAATAACTCGTTCTTATTAATAGCAACTACGAGTGCACACGATACAGTATAAGTGTTATTATTGCGGGAAAAATAAACACTGATTTATGGCGGTACAGCAGCAGAGCTAATGGTGTGTGAACATGCGATTCGTACTGATTTAAACTCTCGCACCGTGAGGCATTTCTCAAACAGCTAAAACGGTCTCAGCGTTAGATAATGTATTCCAACCGACTAAAGTTTCGTTTACGGTGCGCTCGGACTTTCGGACCCTACTGTATCTTTTCCACCTCCTCTCGTTGCTCTCCACCTACGCTCACGCTCATGCTCACACACACACACACACACAGTTCACCCTCTCCAAACATATGCTGCATTGCTGTTTTCTGAGAATAAGGGCCAGCAGATGGGGAGCCGAGAAACAAACGCCGGCCTCCACCTGTTCAATATTGCACCGTAGGCAGCGATTCCCCACAGCCATGACTGGTTTCACAAACACACTGTACTTTGTATTCTCTCTTTTCTGAAGTGCGCCAGGAGAAACGATCCCTCAGGTGCCCAGAAGCAGCATGAAGTAATAAGGACAGTGAGAGAAGCTGAAATAGAGACGCTCAGAGTGTGTACGACGGAGGAGAGGGAGCGGGGGAAGGAAAGCGAATTGAGCTCAAGTGTAAGATAAGTGTGCACTCTTTTCCCTGGCAAGGTGGAATTCAGTGTGAAATAATTACACGGGACGTTGGGCAGAGTGACAGACTGCAGCTGGGAGGTGTGTATTATAGTGTTGGACAGCCTGAGGGACACTGAATAAGATCATTAAACCACCTAATGGCATGCCGTGGTTCTGAGTGATGGATCATACAACTGCTCTCGTTCTCACTGCTGAATCTTGCTGTTAAAACAGTGTGTGTGTGTGTGTGTGCAAAAAAACGGTAGTTTCCCAGCAAATCCCTGAGCAGAAATCAAATGACTGAATGAAAATATTATATATATATATATATATTATATATTTATATTATGAAATTTTATGAGTTTATTAGGCTTTCATGTCAGCTTAAAGAACCACCTACGCTATTAGTTAAAAAAATGTCGACGGACTACGTTGAATATCAGTTTTTATTGCGTTCAAGACATTTTATATCCTAATTATTATTAAACTCAACGTGTTCTTAGGCAATCTGTATTCACAAACCGCACTGCCGTAGACGGATGAGGGTTTCTCGATGGGAAGACAAATAGAATCGAGTATAGAGTAAAATAATTCTGCACGCGCTCGCGGGGAACGCGATTCGACTCAATTTATTCGTTTTATTTGCATCGGGCTTTTAGAATTAGACAGCATGGAAAAGCAGCTTTACAGAGATACCGGTTGTAGATTTAGATCTCTAATGAGCAAGCCAGAGGCAACAGCGCAGAAATGTCAGATGGAACGGACTGCTCAATCGAATCCGGTTTGGAAAAGAAAAACATAAACGCATCTGAAACTAAGGTCACGTTTAAATGAAATAATACCGTATGTGTCAGCACAATCGCACCAGTGAAAGGGTCTACTTACATTTTACATCGATCTCGATCATACAACTGAGCTTTTGAGGGTTAACGGCCCAGCAGTTTGAACTTACGACCTTCGTAACCACTGTCATATTTACCGCCTCAAAACAGCGAGTGTTATAGATTATGTATATTCGCTTTAGATCGATCAACATACGTATATTAGGATATACGGTGTTAGATCTCCATGTATCTCGGATTGTCTCTTCCAGATCTCCGTCAGCCCTTTCAGCCTATTCTACCCTTATTAACTATTAACTTTTAGTTCTGTGCTGCTATGAGCTAGAACGTGTGGTTTACCGCAGAGTTCAGGCGCCTGGAGAGTCCGAAGGAACACACACACCGACACATATGAATGTTCACGCAGACATCCCACTTTATTCATGCAGAGCAGAAGTATTTATACACATCGATAACGGCAGTGCGTGGACGGTTTCTACCGGTGCAGGTGCCAGCCAGATAGACAAAACAAAACACACAGCACACGATGAAAATAAGTCTTTTCGAGACGCAGAAAGTACATGCGCCAGCTATAAGAAGGACGTCAGGTGATCAGCTTCTTTAAAGAGGTAATTAAATGAATACGTTGAATACATAAGAGAGTACATGATATAAGAGAATTTCCTTTCATACGGTATAACTCTTTAAAACAGAATTCAAAAGAGTAAAGTACTCGTTTGTTTACTCTTCACGTTGTGAGCTGCCATGTTGCGTTTCAACATATGATTGAGTTATCAATCCCCGGCGTTCCAGAGTTACCAGTTTGAAACTGAAGACAGCGTTAATACGGAGCCTCGGGCATCTTAACAGAGAAGGCTTTTCCCTTCAGCTGCCTTTGAGCTCATGGTAATCAGCCTCAAAGACACCCCAAGAGCAGCTTGTAAACTCGCTCCACAAAACCTGTACAAGCAGCGTGCGTACGGAGAATATAACAGACAGCTAGCGCAAATACTGAACGTATCGAATCACCGCCTTTCCCTGCCTGTATTTCACACACTTGATTTTTCAACGTGAATCTTAATCCGATTAATGACAAAAGCCGTGCAAGAAGCCATCAACACAGGGTTTGTGACGCCGCTGAGGCGGCGCTCTGTATCATGTATCGATCGGTCGACGTCTGAAGGGATGTGTAAACGTACACGTGATTGTCTGATTGACGTGTGATCAGATTAGATGTTTGGCGTGTATAACTTCATAGTGCGCATAACAGACGGCCTGAGGGAAAAGTATAGCTTTATAGTCCTGAAAATGATTATTGAATAAAACTACAATTCAAAGAGGAATAACATTTTGTGTACAAGTGAAACATGTTAACATTAGCATACACTAAGTTATCGCTCAAAAATCCTCCAATAGCCTACTTAAATATGCATTTTTTGCCTCCCTAATAAAACTGAAATATGAATATGGAATGATTGACAGTTGCATAGTTGGGTTTTTTTTGCCACCCTGAAAGCCCAGCCGCTTTTCCCCTCATCTCACATTAGTAATCCTTTCGTCTCGACCCCGATTTCTCCGCTTGAAGCGTGCAGTGATACGGCGCCCCTGCTTTGCGGTGAAGTAAATGGAGACTGTTTTGAGTTCATTCGTGTGGAATAAAAATCTGTTGACGTATTTGACTTCAGTAACATCAAAGTGTTGGGAAAAAGTTTGTCCAGAATTTCTTTTTGCAAAATGTAAGAAAAATTTGACACCAATCATCCTGTTCAAAAGTTTACACCCCCCTGGATCTTAATGTATCGTGTCGCCTTCTTGAGCATCGGTGAGCGTTTGCACCTTTTGTAATAGTCGTGTACGAGTCCCTCAGTCGTCCTCAGTGTGAAAAGATGGATCTCAAAAATCATATAGCCGCTGTCGGAAAGGGCTCAAATGTTCAGAAGATGCTGGAAAAGCAAAGAATGTGCAGGGCCTGGAGAATGTTGGGCAGTTTAACTGCTCAGGACAAACAAGGGACTCATCAGAACTCAGCATTATTTTTTTTTTAGTTATTAATATTTTGCAGATTCTATATAACATGGAACATAATGTAATAAAGATTATATCCGTTTTTTTTTTTTTTTTTTTTTAAATATAACCTAATAATGAAAATGTGATACTGTACATTCAGATTTTTGGAGCAGACGATGTCTGCGTGCAATACTGTATGTTTATGTACATCGCTAAAGCCCTTCGTTCGTCCTTTCTAATGGAGCACCTCTCTGACGGCTCACTCGCTCAGCTCAATAACACCACATCGATCTGTAATTCTGCTTTTCTTTTCTCAGGGCAGGGAGATAATAGAGGAGGAATGAACACTTGTGAGGATCAGGAGTCACGTGATGGCAACAACATGAGAAAGCGAGCACGTCTGCGTAGACATCACAGACATCATCTGATATAACTATATACAGTGGCTCTGAGAAGTCTACACACCCCTGTTAAAATGGCAGGCGATAGAGATAAACCTTTTCTATCTTTATTGTACAATTTCAACCGGTTTATTAAAGTGATAAACAATAAGAATTATTTTAGGGGGGAGAATGAAAAGTAGAAAATGTATAATAAGCTGGTTGCATGAGTGTACACACCCCTTAACTAATACTTAGTTGAAGCACCTTTAGATTTCATCACCGCATTCAATCTTTTCAGGTAAGAGTCAATCAGTTTGACATGTCTTGCTATTCGTCCTTGAAAAAGCATTCTAACTCTGTCAGATTGGCTGGACACGTCCTGTGCACAGCTCTCTTCAGGTCACCCCACAAATCTGTGATTGGATTTAGGTCTGGACTCTGGCTGGGTCATTCCAAAACCTTGAACTTGTTTTGGTGAAGCCGTTCCTTTGTTGATCTGGAGGTTTGCTTCGGGTCGTTGGCATGTTGAAAGGTGAAATTCCTCTTCATTTTAAGCGTTTTAGCAGAAGCCGTAAGGTTTTGCACTGGTATTTGGAGTTATTCATTATTCCCTCCATTCTGATTAAAGCCCCATTTCCTGCTGAAAAAATGCTGCGATGCTGCCATCACCATGCTTCACCGTGGGGATGTTTTTTTTTTTGTGCCAAACATATCTTTTGGTATTATGGCCAAAAAGTTCAACATAACACATTCTTACACATGGTTTTGGAGATTGTGTGGATCTGAACTCGAAAGAAACTTAATTACTTGAAACTCACTTAATTTCCAGATCTCTTTTGTCTCTCATGAGACATTTACACAAATAAGAAGCAATGAGATTAGATTTTGTCTGATTTTTAATGAATGAAATATAGGAAAACGTGAAGTTCAGCCCCGCCCCTAACCCCAACCCCAAACTGTTCATATAAATGAGCTAAAATGCAAGTTAATTATCCCCTAGCAAATGGGATGATTATTGAAAGATGACGAGGCGTGTTTTCATGGCCATTTTCCTCAGCGGTTTGGTTTCTGGTCTGCTTTTATTTATTTTATTCGTTTTTGACCTCGAGGTTTCCCTATGAAGCAATCCTCTTGAATATTCTAGCACTTTGTCAGCTCAAGGGTTTGTTAGGTGACATCTTGGATCTCTAAGGGATCGAGTCAACATGATAGTGAATGTCAGAAGCAGAAACGACTTAATCTGATGCAATTGCATTTTTAAACGAGCCAGAACAACAGAGCATGCTGTCACTAAGTGTAAAATTGAGCAAAAGCCAAAACAAATGGTTTGTCCCACTCTGGTTCTATGCCAAACCCTACAACAGAGGGATTTCTATCTCCTAATTGAACCCCTTAAGGAAGCAAAGAATGCTTAAAACCTGTTTTTATAAGAGTGCACACTTCCCATATCGTATCAATTTAGATTTCATTAGCAGCTTTATCCTGGTCAGGGTCATGGTGAATCAGGAGCCTATCCTGGGAACGGGAAGTCGGAATACACCCTGGATGGAATACATCCATTTTTCATCTCATGACTCAAGAAGTTGCATAGAAAATGGCAGACATGTTCATCCAGACTAAAATAATCCGACGAGCGCTGAGTTTGAAGTAAAACTGTAGGTAATTCAGCCTGTAATTTTCTCAGAGGAGGACGGAGAAAAACACCAACATGGCCAATCTGCATGGTAATAAAGTGAAAGAGGAGCACCTGCAGAATAGGAAATTACCTCATAACCCCTTGTACATTTAACCCATCCAGATAGGGTTAGAGATAATCCACCACCCACTGTGTTTTTGGAAGGTGTGAAGAAAAAAAACACAGACAACATGCCAAACTCCACACAGACAGTAACCCAAGCAGCTCAGGAGCAAACTGGGGACCATGGAGGTGTGTACCACTGTGGATTTTATCCCATTATATACATTTATATAGTTACATTTAATGCCAAATGTTAAGTCTAAAAATGTAAAGGTTTTACATTCCAGAGCAAAACTGACAAATGGAGAACAAACTCCGAACGATGGCCTTTTCCAAGCGGTAATTTGGACTGTGTTATGGTTCATACACAAGGATGAGCCATGTGACCTCGTCTTGTCTCCCCAGGCAAGGAATGATCACGCATCATGCCACTCTGTTTAAATTCTTTGACAAAGGTTGCGTTCTGCTTTGCCCACACGTTAACGTAGACATCTAAAAATGTCACCAACACGCTGGCATGTGCTCGTTCTTTCGGAATATGACCTTTAAGACCTTTCGTTTTTTTCTCGTCATTCCACTGACCTTTCTCCGTTTTCTGTCTCTTCCTTGTGCTCCCTTATAGTGCTTTCTTTTTTTCCACCCCCAAAGTGTGCTGCTTCTTACCAAACGCTAGATGGCAATCATCTAAAACAAATCCTGTCCCCTACACACACACACACACATACACTCTCACACACCCACACACCTGCAAACATGAGTCTGAAACATGAGATCTTTCAGAATCGCTCAACACTACACTGAGTCCTTCATTACCTCTGATGATGATGATGATGATGATGATGATGATGGTGGAAAAATGATCTATATACCTAAATCAACCATACTCCAGAAACTGCAGTCTGCAGTCTTTCATTCGCCAAAACTAACGATGTGATTGGTTTACGAATGTATTACCTACCATGTGTAAAATAAGCTGTGTTTAAAGTCCCCCCCTCCCCAGATGTTCTGTGCTAAAGAGTCACTGTTTGGCTCTTGTTCAAAGCTCTTAACTCACAGCTGCTCGGTACTCTGCCTCACTCGTCCTTTATACCATAATTAATGTAAATGCAGGATGCAATTTAAAATGCCATCTGAATATATCTGAATAAAACCATGTTAAAAATAGACACATTTCTTTAATACGATCTGTTTTTATGCTACATCTATGCTTTTTTTATCACAGATTATTTTATCTACACATGCAGTCATAAAGCAGCTGTACAGAGTTCCATATGTAGATTTATTTCTCTAAAGAGCAAGTCAAAGGCGAGAGTAAAAAGCAAAAGTGAAACAACACGAGGAAGAAATCTTCCATTTGTGAGATGGAGCGGTGAAACAGTAGTTCGCGTCAGTAAGAGGTTATGCTAATCTCTGAGTTAAGTGCATATTTCTTGGCACGAAACCAACTCAAGAATGGAGTAGAAAGTCTAGCACCACTGTCGAGCAGGTTGTAACAATATGTCATGAGGAAATTCATGTTTTGGGCTGTATATACACCCAGAAAAGCCAGTGGAATGCCATTCGAGGCTGATATCCAGTACATAAATATGACTCGATTAATCCATTATAAATATCCGTTCAAAGTCTTACAAATAGGAGACATCATCTTAATCTGAAACATATCTTAAAGATCATGTTTAATTGGTAAAAGTATGATTAATTAACTTAACTTGAGCTGTAAGTGTGGCAGATGAGTGCTTGGTAAGCTTATCCTTCAAACTGTGGGCTTAGGCAAGTGCTTAGGCTTAAACGCTCTTGTCTAGACACTACTGAAAAATCTCATCGCTGATGCTTCTACTCAATAAAAATCTGGCAACCTTGTGAACTGCATGCAGGTAATATTAATAATGTAAAGGTGTCACCCAGATAATCAATTTATCCAAGTCTGAATACAAGGAACTTTCCAAGCATAAACATTGATGTAACTTTTTAACTTAAGTCGACACCATTCATAATAATAATAACAAGAAGAAGAAAAAGAAGAGGAAGAAGAAGAAGAAGGATAGTCCGGTGAAGAGCAAAGGAAGGTACAAGGAGGTACAAATCTACAGTGTCCGAGGGAAGATTATCCCCTGAAGCAGTGATGAGTCATGGGAATTAACAGATTTGGGGAAGTCCAAGTCTATAGGGTATCCATGTGTGATCATCCAGAACAGCAGGAAGTGAGTCACAGGTGCAGAAATCTCCAAGCAGAAGTCCAGCATCTGAATGAATCGAGCAGTTTCTTGCCTTGATCCAAACTAAATTCATACACAAGACCGCTTTCCAGCATTACTGTGATCAAAAGTTGATGGTACCATGTTTGATATCGGGAGGCTTTAATGGGTGTGCGTTGTGAAAAGGAAATGTCAAAAGGTGGGCCACTGTCACTCCTGTTTGAAATGAAAAGCTTTCACTGGCTTCGGAAAAAGCTTCTTATAAATATAATTGGTCTTTATGAATATTCTAGTAGGGATTTGCCAACATCTATTTGAGATGCAGGGGAGCACAATATGTCAGGAAATGGAAAAAAATAAATAATAAATCTGTACTGGTGGAGCAACAGATAGTTTATCATGCATGTAGACAAGAAGGTTTGCTTGAGGTGAGAACATTTCAAAATACATATCAGATTATAGAATCATGATGCGTTTAATGAAACCACTAGAAGTCCTGATTTAGGTAGAAAAGCCAGGCGTATGTTTTCACCATCTACAGGAATGCCTAAATTACCCTAGCAACATTTTTTGGCTTGTTTAGGGACAGTTTAATACATTCCACAGGTAGTCTTACAGCATGTTAATTTGAATCTGCTACTGACCTCCTACTCCTGCCTCCGGAGTGTACCTTCTTTCTATGACAGAAAGACAGCAGTGGAGGAATATATCAGCGAGGCCCTGAGGCATGAGTTCCTCCAGTGAAGAGTTTAACCTCTGTTGTATCTGAGGGATTTTTCTTCCTAACTATAAAAAAAAAAACCTGGAGGACTTTGTTCTTGCATCAACCACCATGGAATTACCATCACGTCATGTGTTTGCTGCAGTGGAGCCACTGTGTGGAACTATATCAAGTATACCAAGCGTGTAACTTTAGGAGATGAGTCAAAGCCTTCTCCACATCAACAGGTTACTATGAATATCTAATGATGCCCTATTAGCTTAGTCAATGCCCCGCCAGTATTCAGCTCTAGGCTTAGGGGCTGAATATAGGGTTCGGATTATGGAATCGATAATGCACTGCTTCCAAAGTTACGATTCTAGCAGATCACATTGCCGTTAGGTTTGGAAGTCCATTGGCTTTGTAGTTTTATTTGTAACAATTTTTGGAACGTGTTCTGTGGACGTTCCACAGCATTAAACGTAACTCTACTCGCACATAACGTACAACATGTTCTTTAATAAACGAATTTTTACCAATTTTGTTTGCATTTGCACATTTCTATGCTAACCCATCATTGATTATTTTCCAAAAACAGCACATCCCCAAGTGTTTTATTCCTTAACTATGAAACTCTCATGTCTCATGTCAAAATTATGTCGAATTTTAAGCAAAACCATTAATTAAGTAACGCTCGTAACGTAAAGTGTTATGAACTGCACCGTGTGTGGGAAACACGGGGAAGCACAGCATTATGACAGGAGAAAAAAAAAAAACAGAAAGTAAGTCATGCTTAGACACGTTTGGGAGAAATAAGCAATGATTATTGTGAGTTTGTGAGTAAGAGCACGAATGAACCATGGTTACTAAGCATCACCTAAGAATTCAGCTTCATTTTTTGGAAGAAAAAAAAAACAAACAAAAAAAAACAATTCACATCCTACTACATGGGATATTTCCCAATGGAGTGATACAACAAAAGGATTTTCAGTCATTTTAATGGCAGTGAATCAGCCAAGACATGTTTGACACTAAGACTGAGTGAAATGAAGGAATAAGGTTGCTGTTCTGATATATGAACATCATAAAATACACATTTCCACGTTTCCAACTGCATAGTTTATTAATGTAACTACCTGATTGGACGATACGATATTTTTGTAATAATCTTTTTTTCCATGTTAAATACATATATATTTTTTTTTTTGTAAATGTTCAATAAAAACTCTCTGAATCTCTGAACTTAATCATTTTTCATAATATGACTTCAGTGTTTTGTTGCAATTTTTTTTTTTAAATGTATAATATAATTTAACACAGAACATTACCACATAACTTGGTATATATTGGATTAGAAATCAATGTTAACGACACATAATCATGAGAAACATGGCGCTTGTCTAAGAACAGAAATAAGGACGTCCTCACAGGCGTCGAGGACCACTTGCACTTTCAGTCTTGTTTATATTTAAATGAACAGTATCTGTTGAAATGATGTTCCTGATTGTGGTTTAATATTTATGAAGCTTATCACCGTGCCCATGGAGGATTCGTTTCGGCCTCTACCCTAATTAAAAATATCCGGCTGTCCTGATTGGAGCAAAATTCATACAGAGCCTCTGAATGAGAGCTCTTATGTAGGATTGGTTTTCATTATAAAGTTTCCAGAGCTCATGACTCAGAACTGTTTTTTAATTTTATTTCATTAGCTATCAAACAATAAAACAAAATGTTATTAAGATGATACTTGATATTGAAGAATTTGTTGAGTAACATTTTTTTTTTTTTTAGTTGTCTGAGAAGTCCAAATCTCCTGTTCACATATCATTTTCTTTTGTTGGATTCAGATTAGGACGCGATCTGATTCTTATTCAGATTTCAGATTTCAATGACACACGAATGGAATGAAAAGTCTGTAAAACATAGTTGTTTCATAATGCTTCTACAATCCAAAAGCAACCCAAAAAAAAGTCCATAAATTGGAGGCTGATTTAATAACAGGGTCTACAGAGGTGTGTGAGTTCAAATGAAAGAAATAGCACATCTTAGAACTCATTTATCATTCTTTTAGTAACGTCGTGGATACGTATTTTTACATGGACAAACCGACTAAAAATTTCCTCTAGATTTACAAACAAGCGTATTTCTTCATAGCTAATCACGTGCATATTATTGATAAATGCCAATCAGCCATAAATTACCAAGCATGTTCGAGGGACGGCTGTTTTTCATTTAGTCACGGCCACAAAACTCCATAAAACGCAGAGCTGGGGGGAAAACCCCTCCAAATTGTCGTCTAAATAGTGAAAGAGCAACATGCGTTAAACTTCCAATAATGCAGCTCGGCCACTGCAGCACTTCAGCTACCACGGACATACAGTACCTCTTTCTTCTTTTACAGGTTGCCATTATTTTTTAATTAATACTTGAATAACATGCATTTCTGATGTATGGACAATATTCACTCCATAATACCATTCCCCTTCCTTCACCCGATCTTTGCAGTATACCATGGAGTAGAAACGGTTGAGTATGTCATAGACACATTGTTTGCACTTACACTTTGCCTTTATTTGCAGAAATGTATTAGCTTTAATTTCAGTTATTTGCTATAAAACAAGATCTTCGCTGCTGCGGAGTATTTTTAACCTGTCCTGTCCTGTTCTCCTGCCCTGAGCATGAGGGCAGCGTGATTCCAACCCCAATGGACCTCCATTAGTGTTTGTTGTAGTTCCCATTTTTCACCACTAGTTGCAATAATAACACTATGGAGCTAAATGGGGTAGTGAGTATGCTGCCCTAAGATTGTAATCAATGGATTGCCAGCTTATCTATCAAATACAACATTTTAAACAAAATCATTGGTCACTCGAAAACAGATAATTATCATTTCAATAGAATTTAAAATGTGTGGAGAAGATAACGTTTCTTGAACAGCTGATATACTGGATATGGTGGGGCGTCGCCCAAACATCCCCTGAGAACGATCCACCACTGCTGAACCCTATATCATGAGGAAATACTAACGCGACTCCTTCCCGAGATGATGCCAGTCGGACTTGCAAATAAAAAGCGTGAATTCCAAAAACCAATTCCCACCTGCCATTCACGGAGGCTCGGAGCGAAGTGCTTTTGAAAAGAAATCAATTTCTCGCGGCTCATTTTCTGTGACGCGCGAGTGGGTGAGGTGGAATAAATAAAGGGCTTTTTGTCGGAATGAAAAACCGGTGTTTCATCTCACTAGTTTATCTTAGCTGTGTTACAATGTCAGTTCTAATATTGACTGCAAGCGTGTGTCATCATCTGCGTAAGTGTGTGTGCGTCAGTACGTATATAAATGTACTGTATATGAATGCACTTGTCTTGAACATCTGGATCTTGAATGGCTTCTGAAATGCAATTGTGTGTGTGTGTGTGTGTGTGTGTGTTTGTCTCTAAATAAAAATGTGACCGCACATTAATCGAAAGCTGCGAGTTTGTCTGCATGATAATGCGTACTCATGCTCGTCCCTGAAGGTAGGGATGTGGGGTGTGTGTTCACCTGTTACTCTGTGTAAGCATAATTATCTGTCATTGGTACTTCATTACTCTGTGGTTCCAGGTCGTGTGTGTGTGTGTGTGTGTGTGTGTGTGTGTGTGTGTGTGTGTGTGTGTGTGTGTGTGTGTGCAAGCCAATAGAAGAACAACATCGAGAACTTTTGGTAATAGCAAACCAGTAGGAAACTACAGTAAGAGCTGCACTAAGAGTCTTTAGGGTTTCATTGACTCAATAGATCAACAGATATATAATCACACAGCACACTAGTACAGCTCAGTGGTATCGACTGCTAGCATGTTCGGGTCAATGTTTCAATCTTGTTGCACCAATTCTGTAAGATGAGAACATTCCAGAGGGTGGCAGTACAGTATGTCTAATTAAGTGCCAGGGACTCAGGGGTCTCGTATTCCTGCCTACTCATCTAGCATGTTCTATTATCCTGAATAGAATAACGGTGCGTGTGTGATCTTAGCTTCATTAGTCACCGATTGTCATCATATAGACTAATCGTTCATGTGCCGGTGTCAGGGACACGTTTAACTGTAAAATCAATTCTACTATTCAAATATGTAGTGGGCAGCGGTAAGATGTTGGCCTGCTGATCAGAAGGTCAAGAGTTCAAATCCCAGCCCTACCAAGCTGCCACAGAACCCTTGTGAGAGGCCCTTATCCCATAACAGCGCTGTTGTATAAATGAGATAAATGTAACTCTGCCAAATGTTATAAATGTAAACATTACTTAAATGTGTACAGTATTATTTTGGATATTTATCAGAGCCATAGAGCTTTTTATTCCTGAACTTTCCACTCACAGAATACATTATTCAGTGCTATCCCTATTATCACTATCCCTGTAACTCCTGAAAATTAAAGAAAAATAAGTACAAGGAATATATCATGCCTAATTAATGTTCAGCGTTGCAAGCGTCTCTCTCTGTTTTTCTTGATCCAACCGCTGTGTTCATTTTCATTATGTATAGTGTGCACCAAGGTACAAAACATACCACAGTCCCCTGATCAGACATCACCATGGCAATCACAGTAAAACAGTGCAATCGGACAATATTGCTTCTCCTCAACACCCATATTCCTACAAATGTTTTGTGCTTGATATTAATCTCCATTTTCCACGATCTAGCTTCTCAAAGCTCCAGTGGTAGACTGTTCCTGAATACGATCCACAAGCCAATCAATGCAAGAGTCGAGATAAATCGTGACAGAAGAGGCTACTCTTCTAAAAAAAAAGACTACTCTTCTTCTCCAAGTTTATCGAGTCTCCCTTGCATGCACGTTTCAACAGTGGGTATCCTTCCAGTCAGTCAGACAGACAGTCGGTCTGTCAGTTGGTCAATCAGACAGACAGTTTGTTAGACAATCAGGCAGTCATTAAAACATTGTTTCCCCTGCTCTAACACACCCAATTCAACTCAGGAAGGGCTGTTAATGTGCTGAAGGTTTGTATCAGGTGCACTGGGAGAAGGTTAAACACTAAAATGTACAGGACAGTGGGTAGTCCAGGACCAGACTTGTGAGTTGGCCAGTCAGACATTCAGTCACTTAGACAATCAGACAGTCAGTCAGACAGTGAGCAATAAGTACATGTGAAATATGCCAATTTTGAAACAGCCGCTCTGTAATTGTTATGGTATACCGGTTAGCAGACACTGTGATACACTGAAGCCATGACAGTAGTGTCTGGGAATGATTTGTACACATTCAGGCAGGGAATGATTTGTACACATTCAGGCAGAACATCAAGTCAGGCACTGTTTGTTAGCAATTATTTCTGGCTCTCAAATTGCGCTCTATTGTATCCCATAGGTGTTTGTTTGGCTTGAGGCCAGAGCTCAGTGCATTCAAGTGAGTTCATCTGTATATGGATTCCACTTTGTGTTCAGGCGCACTGTTATGCTTAAACAGGACAACACCTGCCTTCAAACCGTTATTCCTCAAACTAGAATTATCTAGAACTTCAGGTTGTTAAAGCATTGCAAAAAAAAATAGTCCAAATCATAAAGAACAGCCTCACCCATGATTCCAACACGTACTGTCATTGGAACTTAGTCCATGAGTCTCAGTGCAAACAACCAATACAACACCTGGATTTTACAAAGTGCATTGATGTTTACGCCCAAATCTTGGTTGTCGGTGCCTGGAAGTAAACAATTTGTCTGGCCATCAATGGGTTATTGGTAACACTTTAGAATATGGACCTGTTATTAATGATTAACTCCACAAGAAGAAATGTGTTAGCAATCAGCTTAACCAAAATCATAAGTCTGCTATAACCTATTGATTATGTACACAATCTTGCCTTTGTCTATTCGTTAACAGTAGTGGTTTCGCATTAATTATGAATCTGTTTATTGTTTCTTAGTAGTTCTCCGGATAACATAGAAGAAAGAATAGTTAATGATTAGCTAATAGTGAGCTACCGCATTAATCTGTGTGCTATTACTTACTAATTCGTTAATCAGAGTTTGCGGTAAGTTAATAGTAGTTACTAGAATGTTAATATTGTGTTATTTCTTCCCGTGTAGGTAATCATTAAGGACGGATGCGTATTCTAAAGTGTTACCGGATTTTTTAATAAGATGATCCCAAATACACACCGAAATATTTGCAGTGCACAAATTCAATGTTCTGCAATGACCATCTCAGTCTTCAGATTCGAGCCATGCTGAAATCCTCAGATATGACATGAAGAGGATGTACAAAGATATAAAGGAGTTTGAAATGTGGTGCATGTTGGATGGTCCAGCATTGTCTCCAGAGGAGTCTTCTCTAATTAATTGTCAGGGAGGTTTAAGTAATTATTTGAAAGATCTCATTTTTATGAAGGGTGCCAATAATTCTGGAGGTGACTGCATTTCTGAGGTTTTCTAACTTTTCGAACTGTCTGTAGGACATGATGAGCAATAGGTCACACTGTTCCTTCTGCTTAAGACGTCTCCAGAAAACCACTTATGGAAAAAAAAAAAAAAAAAAAACTTCACAACCCTGTTCCTGGAAATTTACCTTCTACCTTCCTTTCAGCAGAACAAAAGAAACACTCCTGAGTTTCAGGTTGGTCAGATTTGTGCTAGAATTTGGGTTATGCCCTGAACAGATCTCTGGCAGTGGTTTATCAAGGGTTATCAGTGCAAAACATCAGATTTTCATCTGGAGCATGCAATAACTGAAGTTTGGGAGAAAAAGCAAGCCTGAAGCTCCGCCTTCCTGCTATTTAACCTAAATTCTCATCTATCTCTTTTTCATCGAGTGACGCACCACCTCCCCGTCTCCCCCCTACGACTCAACAACTTCTACCCAAGAGTCTCAAGTTGAAGGTCCAGAATGTTCTCTGAGTTCTTAACACTTCTAGCAGTCACACAATGTCATTTGCTTGAGGCCGTGGTCTGCTGTCAGAAAATATACATTAGTAAATGAATGTTTTTATTCACTAATGTATTGGTTCAGTCTGTTACTTGGTAAAGTATTTGCCTCTACGTGAAACGATCAAGCTGATGCGAGTTCACACAGAAGGACCGCCTACCTGTATGTGCATTCTAATTAGGTCTATAGAGGTTGTTTGCAAAAAGGTTGACATAAAGAGTGCTTCCATGACGAAGCTCATGACTGTCCTGAGCTTTGCTCAGGTGCCAGCATGGCACAAGGAAATCCTTGCATTATTTTAGCACAAAAAAAATCCTCCGGCGTTCATCGTGGACGAGACGCCGTAAATCACAGACAGCACATTCTACCCTGGCCTTTTACAATCCAAAGTGATCACAATCCCACTTTCTTGTTGTATCCTGGCTCACAGACTGAGGTTTGCTAAGTCATCGGTCACATAGGCAAAGTTGTTTAGAAGCGAAAGTAACTTCTGTCACATCACATAATGGCCTTTCCCCTTCAGTGAACTGATTTTCCACCAGGGCAATTGTATTCACTTTTGGTCTGAACACTGCTTCAGCTGAAAAGCGTCGTTTTCAGCTGTCTCCCGTGTCACCAAAGCAAGAGGTAAAATATCATATATGCTATGGCTAAGTGCTTCCACCTGTCTGATTTTTCATGCAGCTGTTCCACATCTCTCATAATCCGTCAGTGCATCAGTCAGCTTGTGAAAAATAGTGGCGGCAACCACCAGGAAGAGAGAGACAATATGATTTTTGACTTATTTCTAGAGAGAAATATCCAGGGTCATAAAGTATTTCACTTTCGTTTGTCTAACTGAGCATTCGTGTATGTCAGTAACCGGGCAACGTGGTGACATAAGATGCCTTTAACAACCGGATCAAACCATTTCCTTACAGGTACTTTCGGAGATATCAATCTGCTGCCTTGTAAGACTTATAAGACAGGACGTTGACATGCCGACAGTCAGGGGGTAAAGTAGAATTCGGAAGGTGCTGGAACTCAATTTGCAGTTTCAATTAACTCTCACACCAATGATCAGGGAGTAACCTTAACGGTTACCTTAAGATTACACTACGGATAATAAAGTGGACGACGTCTGTTAAAGATGAAATATGATCGGCTCTTACTTTATTTCCTGTGAAACACTATTGGACCTTGTTGTCTCTGTTGTCCACAGGTGCGAGCAGTGACCTCAAGGTTTAAAACCCTTTCCATGTTATCGAGGTTGGCGGAACACCGTTTCGGATCGTTCCGACTCACTTTAAACCCCTGCTTATAATGACATCCTTAAAGGCGACAAAGGAAAATCAGGCAGGAGGAGAGGGGTAACAAAACAAAACAAAAAAGAAAGCACAAATGTCACAGAGGGAGCATAAACTCTTTGCTAATTCCTTCTCTTGCAAGCTTAGCGATTAGCACCTCAATTCGTCTTGTGTCCGGATGGCAGTTAAAAAGTAAAAAGTTGTGTGGCTTTCTCTCACTCTCTAACCCATTTCATTAAATTCCCAGGGTTTATATATTTTTTTTAACACTCATGTCATATGGATGTCCTGTTTCAGATTGCATTCCAATTTCACTAGACACTCACAATGCAGTGCAGATGCCGAACAGCTCTGGTTTGTCCAATTGCATATCCAAGTAAAAGTTCTTGCCTCATCCCTGCATTCACGTCTTCGAGTCTTTAAATAAGACTGGAATTGAGATGTTAATCAGTTTCAATGTGAGCCGAAACACAATGGTGGCGCCTGATTAAAGTAATGAAGTGTAATCTTGCTGTCTGAATATGTGAATAATGCAACACTCTCGGGGTGTCACGCCGTCCAAGGATGTCCAAAAGTTAATTCACAGCCGGTCCAGTCACAACAGGCTAGCGCTCTGTCTCTTTGTCCTCCAGTGCCTTGACCTGGACCATCTCATTATCGAGGAACTGATTCTGAGCCCTGTGTGGCGTTTCACAGCACAGCAGCATCCACAGTGGCAAAAAGATCAAAAATGGTCTCAAGAGAAAACAGATCATTAATTTTTTAAGGTAGGAAGAAGAGATCTGATGGAAAAAGAGGATGATCGTGGTGATATAAACAAACTGAGCTGGAGCAGGAGATGGTGATAAAGGAGGGAGAGGCAGAAGGAGCAAAAAAAAAGAAGCAGAAATGGGGGCGAAAACATGAAGAAGAGGAGTGGAGAAAAAAGAGTGAAAGTACAGAGGGCAATATATTAGCAGATGAAAAGCGTGACAGCAAAAAGGAAACCCGTGTGTGTGTGTATGTGTGTGTGTGTGTGTGTGTGTGTGTGTGTGTGGAGGTGGGTAGCAGCTGTGTAATACTGGGTAGCAGTCTGTGAATCTCTGTCTCTCTCTCTCTCTCTCTCTCACGATCTCTCTCGTTCTCTTCTTCTCTCTCTTTCCCGAGTGCACAGAATCAACAGATGCCATTCTGAACATGAGCTCAGAGAAATCGGCTTTCCCCGGCTAGCTGTCAGCTCTGGAGGATACACTCACACAATCTGTCAAGCAAGATCCAGATATTTTATGCAAATCACACACACACACACACACACACACACACACACATTTTGCCAAGTAACAGGTGTTCTGGCATCAACAAGGCTCTCAAAAAACTGATTTTAATTATGTGATATTTTTACTAGTGTACTATTTCTTTTGCTTCAATCACTGGGGTGCCAATATTTCTGCAATTGACGGTAACTTGGTTAGCTCAACCGTTGTTCACTGATATAACTTCACCTAATATTAGTGGGAAGCAACAACATCTGATCTGACCAAGTTCCTACCGTCAACTGCAGAAATATTGGCACCCCATGACTGAATAAAAAGACGCAAACACGCAATATTTGAACATTTCCACTCACGCAACTGGAGAAATGGTCTACATTTCATCTAACAGAAATGATTACTGTAAGAACCTTACTTAAAAAGTCTCGAAACTGTGATTGTGTTTGACCAAATATGAGCATGTGCACATGTAAATATTTAACCGACAAATACATATGGTCTGAATTGAAGAAGGCGGTCACGTGCTCAAGAATAAGAATATTACAGGAGCTTCGAATGTTGTGCACGGAGGAGTGTGAGATCCTCACAAATGATCACTTATTGCATGATATTCAGTTTAATACCTGTTATGCTAGGTGAAGCTGTGTTTTAGTGCGGTTAGCATGAAAGTTTACATCATGTTGGTCAGCAACATTAGCTGCAGCCACTAAACAAAGGCTCACTGATGATGACTGAGAGTCACATTTGTTTTGGATAATCGAAATGTAACCTTGCTGATCCAGGGAAGCCTGTTGCTAGGCAAAATATCACATGCTACATGCTACAAATACAAGTCATAATGCTTGTGCATTCTAGCTGAAGAAAATCTTTCTCTCTGAAGAAAAGTCCCTAGAAACGTCTTGAAGTTGAACTTGACAGACGTGAGAAAACAGTTCCAACTTCAAGTTATCTCCTTGACATTTTGTTACACCGGAACAAAATTCTCAGCATATTTAAATTTTAATTAATCGCAAATCTGATTATAATTTGGAAGAGCAGACCGAACTTATTATGCAAATGTGGTCACGTTCGACTGGACATCAGTTCTGGTGTTAAATGTTTAATTACGGCTGATCTTCTGCTTTGTAGCGATGAGCCCTGCGAGCTAATTCGACCTGACAGAGGTTTTATGGATTCGGGTGAAAAAACGCCAAATGAGTATGTTTGCCGTGTACAGCGATTGGCTTTCCCGAGCCCTAAGTGCACTAAGACACTTTTAAGCCGTTTTTGTTGTTCTCTTCTCCTCCGACACTCATTCTCCTCCATCAAGCGCAATCACCCCCTTAATAACTATGCAAATATATTTAGCTTGTGACATTACGTGCAAATTATGAACCACAAAACTGTCAGTTAATCAGTTTAGGATTATTTACTTTAATGGTGCATGGAAAGGGATGAAAAGCTGATCAGCAATGTGTCATGCGGTATAATGTGACAACAAATGGCGCCAGCCATTTTCCATACCGCTTATCCTTCAGGGTCACGGGGAACCAGGGTGCGTCGGGCATAAGGCGGGTTACACTCTGGACAGGGTGCCAATCCATTGCAGGGCACAATCACATACACACTGACACACCCATTTATACACTACGGACACTTTGCACAGGCCAATCAGCCCACCAAGTCGTTAGACTTGGGGAGGAAACCCGGGGAGAACACACAGGGCAGTGGCGGGAATTGAATCCCCAACCCTGGCGGTGTGAGTTAACCAGTAAGCCACCATGCCCCCACAAAATGCTATCATTCCATCCATCCATCTTCTACTACTTACTCCTTTTCAGGGTCACGGGGAACCTGAAGCCTATCCCAGGGAGCATCGGGCACAAGGCGGGGTACACCCTGGACAGGGTGCCAGTCCATCGCAGGGCACACTCACATACACACTCATACACTACGGACACTTTGGACACGCCAGTCCGCCTACCGTGCATGTCTTTGGACTCGGGGAGGAAACCGGAGTACCCGGAGGAGACCCCTGTTGGCCCCAGTGGGACTCGAACTCCGGAGGTGTGAGGTGAACCTGCTAACCACTAAGCACAATGCCACAAAACTGTATATAGTGCTATACATTACAGTCTGTGGATTAAAGCGATATTTACCCAGATACAGGAGTATGTCCTCGTATATACATTGAGCACATCATCTCCGGGTAAACTAATGTGATGTTGTTGTGATAAAGAAGAAGGAAGGGCCCGTTATTAATGGTGCCATGTTGGTTGCTTATTTTGTCAGGAAGGAGTGAATGAAGAAAGGAAGGAGTTGAGGTAGGAAGAAAGGAATGAAGCTGTGCAAAAGAAATGAAAAAAAAAAAGAAGATGGTGGGCGGGAAGGAAGGGTGGTAGGAAGGAATGAGTGAAAGAAGAAAGAAAGGATGGTAGGAATGAAGGAAGAATGGATGGTGGGAAGAAGGGAAATGTTGAGTGGAGGAAGTCAGGAGTAAGTGAGACAGGGAGGTGGAGTGAAGAAAGGAAGAAATCATATAAAGGAAATTGTACTCTAGAATAAAGAAAGGTAGGGAGGAAGGCGTTAAGAAAGAACACAAAAAAGAATGAAGATGTGAAGGAAGGATAGACTGATAAAAAAAAAGTGAAGGATTGAAGAAAAGTATGAAGGAAAGAAGTTGTGCTGACAAAAAAGGAGATAGGATGAAGGAAGGATGGAAGGAGTTCAAGCAAGCAAGAAAGAAAGAAAGAAGGTCCCTGTAGGTGTTGTATAGGAGATTTTGTTGAAAGGCAGTACTAGCTGACTGAAATAGCTCTGAAGTGTCTATTATGTATTGTATGTCCCAGAGGAAATGACATAATTGATCAATCTCCACCATATTGCAGCCAATGAACCACAGATGGTTTTTTCCCCAATCCCAGAGTGCACCTGTGCTGCAGCGCTCTCACTGCTGATTCTCACCCTGCTCTAACAATTTAACTCTCGAAGAGCTGTTAGAGCGGGGAAACATTAAAATGGTGTCGTGACCCCCGCCCCCAGATCTGGAATTATCCACCGTGTGGCACACAGGCCTGCAGGGAAATACCACGTTCACCTAGCATCGCTTTTACATCATACTCCCAGCATCGGCCATGTTGCCAAAGCAACCAGGCAATTAGCCATTATGGGGGCAAGGGGCAATAAAATCAGCCCCTGCAGCACCTATGGGGTGGATGTTATGTTGTTTATGATGGCCATTCCAGTTGTCCTGCTAGCACAAGCACACTGATGTCATCGACATCTGGGTTGTTCAGGCTTTAAACCCGAGTGAATGTCAGGTTACATATACTTGTATACAGTCGGATGAATTAGTTTCCAAATTGGAGGGAGGGTTGGGGGGGGTGACTGTTGGCTGGTACTGCAGGCATATGAAAAAAATGTTTACGAACTCCAAATAAAATTGTACGTCATAATCATAATCATCATAAACAATAATCGAGCTAAAAGAGATTTTCATTGCTTCCACTGCGCTTCTGTCCATGTTGATGGTTTAGCCGTAGCCTCATATGAGACCCACGCTAATTAACTTGCTCACTCGTTTTCCAGCTCTGAAACAGCTGTTCATTTTAAAATAACCAGTATGGAAACAATTTACTTTCCCACTGCCTGTGGTTAAGACAACCTTGTGCGCGGTTTAAAATTAAATTGTACTCTGCGAGAAGATCCTATGAAGTATATAATTAGATCTGTGTATAATCAATACATTGTTGTTTTTTTTCCATCACATGTAGTTCAAATAAATTGCAGAACTGAATACGCAGAAGAGAAGCAGTGTAAAAGCCTTGGGGGCATGTTGTCGTAGGAAAAGTATTAATGTTGAGAGTGTGCTGTGCTGTGGCCCGACACAAAGCAAAGTTACTCTTATCACCTTAAGTATTGCTTTTATACCACAGCAAGAAACATTTTTGTTTGTTAAATAAAACCATGCTATAGTTGTTGTTTTTTTTTCCTTTTATAGTTACATTTCACATTGTGAAACAATACAAGGCTTGTTGTGTTACAGAGAAACTGCAAAGTGCAAACTCTTCTGTCCTTGAAGACTTTCTTATCTCTCAAAACTACAAGTCACAGCTTTACCCCGACTGTAATAAAGCGCTGACACTGGAGACTCCTTCCAAAAAAAAACTGCTGAGTAAACACTATTATACTATTAAGTCATGGGTGTCAGACTCAGATGCCGGATTTCTTATTAGCGGGACATAAGGCGTTAATTCTGAAGGAATGTAGATCTGCAGATTTAGTTCAGTTCACAGTGATATAACACTCAAGATTAATGCTCATCAACCAGTGATTCAACTCCGTAACTAAATCCTGTATCGCTGTTGTGCTCCAGGACCCAAGTTTGAGCCATCTCTTTAGGGGCTTCTCCAGATTTTCCATCTTTTCTGTAGTTAGGAGCCAGATGTGATGGCACAGCCGACAATCATTTCTGCACAAATTGCTTAGTTACCTTCCAGTGATTGGATATGAGAGCCAGATTTGAGTATTTGGCAATGTTGAAAAATGATTGCGGCATTTCTGTGTTGTTTCTTTTAATCTTTGTGACTTTTTTTTTTTTTTTTAGGTTTTTTTTTTTTATTATCATTTAAAATCAGGCCCTAAAAGCCAAATTATCCTGCCATCACTGGACTAGTTATTCTGTGGATGGAATTTATTTAGTGTCTATTTAATTCAATCCTGTCAGGAGAGAAATCATTAGCCATTCCTCCGGCTTAATTGACACAATCAGAATCGTGTGGAAATAAGCTTTGACCTTGCTTCATCAAGGCAAATTCACTTCATGATGTCTAGCAATGTGTGTAATTAGTATGAGGAAAATATGCAAACTAACTTTTAGTTATTCATGAAATTGCTGGAATGATAATATGAACTTGACCTCCATCGGCTCAGACTAAAGCAGCCTAACATACAGCTAGTAAATGACATTTACAGGCTGTATGTCAACAGACTGATATGCATGGTCCGTCCCACATGGTCCTATCACCTCTGGTGGAGATGAAATTCATAAAAAAAACAGCTGTCTGCTATTACAATACACTCACCGGTCACTTTAATAGGCCCGTTTAATAACACCGGTACCCCTACTCATTAATAACCTGTACCCCTACTCATTTATGCAACTATTCAATCAGCCAATCACGTGGCACCAGAGCGTTTCATAAAAATCACACAGATACAGATCAAGAGCTTCAGTTAATGTTCACGTCAGACATCAGGATTTGACCGTGGTGTGGGTGTTGGTGCCAGATGCGCTGGTTTGAGTATTTCAGAAACTGCTGATCTCTTGGGATTTTCACACACAGGAATCACTGGAGCCAGACTGTTTCAAGTTGACAAGAAGTCTATGGGAACTCAAATAACCACTCTTTACAACCACGGTGAGCAGAAAAGCAACTCAGAATGCACAGTGTGGGCTACAACAGCACATCAAGTGTTAATCCTGTCTGCCAAGAACAGAAATCTAAGGCTTCATATTTTCCCAAACTGTCCAGTTCTGGTGGAAGCTCTTGACGTGTATCTGCATGATTTTATGCGTCGTTCAACAGCCACATGATTGGCTGGTTGGACAATTACATAAATGAGCGGGTGTACAGGCATTCCTATTATAGTGGCCGGTGAGCGTATATGCCCACATCCAATTACAGAAGTGTCCCATTCTTGAGTGAGTTCTGTCACTGGTGGTTGATCCTGGACTTTCAAATGAGGCTTTTATCAAGAGTGTGTTGGCAGGACTGTAAGCTCATTAGAATGCCACGAGCACTGTTGGCATCCCCAGTAGACTGGCTTAGCTGCCAGATTCTCCGTCCCTAGACACCAGGAGCCTCGGCAGTGGAGAGGAACTCTCCAATTCATGCCTGTTTTTCAGGTTGTGGCTTGGAGATCGTATGTGATAAATGCAACCAGGATTAGAAATCCAAGAATCATGAAAGCTGAGCTAATACCCAACTGAGCTGGTTAAACCTACACCGGATTAGCTTCCTTTAAACAGCCCACTGTTAGGTTAAATCAAACGGCTTATAAAGTTAGAAAGAAAGTTAACTAAATCTTAAAGACGTCATCAGCGTCGGGGTTGGAAAGTAAGAAACTACACCATTGAAACATTGGAGACAGATGAGCATCCCTGGCCAACCTTATCCGGAATCTATAGGTAATGCTTAGGATAATGTGTAAGGGGCATAGATAGCTAGCTATGTAGCGAGATATTTGTGTGAATTAATGAGCCAGTTAGCTTACGAACAAATCTAGCAAGCTACTGAAACCCCAACAGCATTTGAGTAAGTTAGCTAGCCAGCTAACATTACATTTCTTTACATATTGTTGTTAATGGAGGTGTTCACTTAGTACAGCTTAGCCACTGATCAGCATACAGTTCAACAACGCTAACAAATAAAGAAAAGCTAATATGGAGAGGGCTGCTAGTTCAACGTAGCCAAGCTAAAAGTTAGATCTGTGGTTATAGAATGTATGGTGGTGTAGCGTAACATCAGCACGCAAGTAGTAATAATGTTATACAACTCAGATGCCTCCTGCCAATATGCTTAAAATAAGATGTTAAATAAGATTAAACATGCTAACTGCTAACATTACAAAGAGCTTGTTTGGTACTACAGGCTCCGTGGGCTCACACCACACACACAAAAAAAACTGTAGTGGAAATTTCTGAAGCGAGTCATTCAATGTGGAGTTTTTCATAGTTTCAAAGGAAAAAATCTAACAAAAACATTGAGAACTGTCACGTTTTTTAAGGCATACAGTGAGGGAAAAAAGTATTTGATCCCCTGCTGATTTTGTACGTTTGCCCACTGACAAAGAAATGATCAGTCTATAATTTTAATGGTAGATTTATTTGAACAGTGAGAGACAGAATAACAAGAAGAAAATCCAGAAAAACGCATGTCAAAAATGTTATAAATTGATTTGCATTTTAATGAGGGAAATAAGTATTTGATCCCCTCTCAATCAAAAAGATTTCTGGCTCCCACATGTCTTTTATACAGGTAACGAGCTGAGATTAGGAGCACACTCTTAAAGGGTGTGCTCCTAACCTCAGCTTGTTACCTGTATAAAAGACACCTGTCAACAGACGCAATCAATCAATCATATTCCAAACTCTCCACCAAGGCCAAGACCAAAGAGCTCTCCAAGGATGTCAGGGACAAGATTGTAGACCTACACAAGTCTGGAATGGGCTACAAGACCATTGCCAAGCAGCTTGGTGAGAAGGTGACAACAGTTGGTGCAATTATTCGCAAATGGAAGAAACACAAAAGAACTGTCGATCTCCCTCGGCCTGGGGCTCCATGCAAGATCTCACCTCGTGGAGTTGCATTGATCATGAGAACAGTGAGGAATCAGCCCAGAACTACATGGGAGGATCTTGTCAATGATCTCAAGGCAGCTGGGACCATAGTCACCAAGAAAACAACTGGTAACACACTACGCCGTGAAGGACTGAAATCCTGCAGCGCGCGCAAGGTCAAGGTGCTCAAGAAAGCACATATACATGCCCGTCTGAAGTTTGCCAATGAACATCTGAATGATTCAGAGGACAACTGGGTGAAAGTGTTGTGGTCAGATGAGACCAAAATGGAGCTCTTTGGCATCAACTCAACTCGCCGTGTTTGGAGGAGGAGGAATGCTGCCTATGACCCCAAGAACACCATCCCCACCTTCAAACATGGAGGTGGAAACATTATGCTTTGGGGGTGTTTTTCTGCTAAGGGGACAGGACAACTTCACCGCATCAAAGGGACGATGGACAGGGCCATGTACCGTCAAATCTTGGGTGAGAACCTCCTTCCCTCAGCCAGGGCATTGAAAATGGGTCGTGGATGGGTATTCCAGCATGACAATGACCCAAAACACACGGCCAAGGCAACAAAGGAGTGGCTCAAGAAGAAGCACATTAAGGTCCTGGAGTGACCTAGGCAGTCTCCAGACCTTAATCCCATAGAAAATCTGTGGAGGGAGCTGAAGGTTCGAGTTGCCAAACGTCAGCCTCGAAACCTTAATGACTTGGAGAAGATCTGCAAAGAGGAGTGGGACAAAATCCCTCCTGAGATGTGTGCAAACCTGGAGGCCAACTACAAGAAACGTCTGACCTCTGTGATTGCCAACAAGGGTTTTGCCACCAAGTACTAAGTCATGTTTTGCAGAGGGGTCAAATACATATTTCCCTCATTAAAATGCAAATCAATTTATAACATTTTTGACATGCGTTTTTCTGGATTTTCTTGTTGTTATTCTGTCTCTCACTGTTCAAATAAATCTACCATTAAAATTATAGACTGATCATTTCTTTGTCAGTGGGCAAGCGTACAAAATCAGCAGGGGATCAAATACTTTTTTCCCTCACTGTACAATCATCCATATGAGCTCCGTGTGAAGAAACTTTAGCGATTTGCGTTTTTATTATTCGAGGGCTGTTGAATAAACCAAGGACTCTTAACCATAACCACAGCAAAACATCAGAATAAAAGCAGTACACAGCATTACTGCTAAGCAACCGTTCCGACATCATTATTAAGACAAGGTCATTATCGTATAACTTCTGCACATCCACTACACAACTTGTTGGTAAAATGTTGTGTAGTGTTGGGCAATATCCCCGGCGGTATCCATGACAACCAAAAGTAACCTACATCCAAACCAGCTTAATGCCCTGTAGCAGCAGCATGAGATCTGCCCAACTTCAAATCTTCTAGGGGGCACTTGAAGCTAATTCCCAACTGATCCGTTTGCCCCTCACTGTGAACGAACCAAGAGGGATTAAGGAACAAAATGTTTTGAGAAGAGAGAGAGAGAAAGTGAGGGAGGGTTAATAAAAAATGGGTAACATGGCCTCACGTTAAAGTAGGTTAAGGGTTTTGTGGGCCCTCTGGAATTTGCCGGGGCCCTTTGGTTTTATTTAAAGTCACAGTGTGTTTATATGCACATGATAGTCCTAAATCTCATTTACCCATGTTATTCCATCAAGGCCATATTCAGGACATGTTATATCCACATCTTTTCAGTTCATAGCCAAATACTTGTTGAATTAATGAACTTAACTAGGGGACACAGTGGCTTAGTGGTTAGCAGATTTGCCTCACACTTTCAGGGTTGAGGGTTTGAATCCCGCCTCTGCCCTGTGTGTGTAGAGTATGCATGCTTCTCCCTGTGCTTCAAGGGTTTCCTCCCCCAGTCCAAAGACATGCGTTCTAGGCAGATTGGCATTTCCAAATGGTGTGTTAATGGGATTGTGCATTCATTCAAATCTAGAATCCAATCAAAAAGGAGAAAAGATCAAAGGAAGCTTTATAAAACAAAAGATCTGTTGGGTCTGAAGCATTGCAGCTATTTATTACTGTGCATTTTTCTCTGAAATAATTGTCCCGTGCAGTATTTTTGGTACGAAAGGTGAATGCCGTTAAAACAGAATGTTCTCATATTTACTGCTTACTATAACACCATCCCACGATGCAACATGATGTGCTGCTAAACTAGTACAAGGGAACAATGGGTACATGGAAAACTCCTGTTTCCAAGTTACAGTTGCTAAGGTCGTTATTAGCACACGTATGTACACATGGACACACACACACACACACACACACACACACACCTCCCAGCTTTGAGTGAGGAGTAGCCTTGTAGACTCGTGTATGCTATTTGAGCATAGCTGTGTTGGCATGCTGCAGTTTTTTTTTCTTTCACCGTTTACTTTAGTGCTTATGACTTCGCTTTCAGTCTGCCGAGCATAAAATCACACTTCCTGCACTGGAACTAGTTGCCCTCCTCCTTCATTTATGTTTATACTCCTTCATGGTCACATTGATGCCATTACAACATACTAATTTGACGTGCTGCCAAAACTGAGATACAAAGCGTGCTCCTTTGGCATTAGAATTCCAGTAAAACATTAAAGTGCACAAGAATCTGTTTTAGAAATTTACCGGTGTATTTTTACCATACTTTTTTTTGTCTGGTTTGTCTGTTAAATGTCACAGGTCCTACCCACCAGTCAGCTCTCCCCTATTATTCGACAGCTACCAACCAGTTAACTAAAATTTTATCCATTTCTTATTATGTATTAGCACTAAAAGACAGGGAGCACTATTCGTCTAAACGTTCACTATCAAATGGTGTAACTCTAGAACATCCTTACGGCTTGGAGTCCTGTAAACGCGTCCATTATAGAGAACTCCTCAGTAAGTACGTGACTCTTCCAGCCAGAACGGTTTACTATATGTCGAGTTCAGCCTCCAATGTCGAAGCAGCCACTTCAGTGAAGACTCTCCAGACTATTGATTTGCAACGTCTTAATGCTTCCAAATGACAACGTTTGGTGGTGTCATTAAGTATATTAGATTTGTTCCCTTTCTTCAGTGAACATTTAGCAAAATTTTACAGTGCAGAAATGTGTGGCAGTCTGGGAAAACTCATCACCAAATGTGAAGGATCTGGAGAGGTTCTGTTTGGAGGAACGGTCTCAGATCCCTCACTATGTATTCTCCAACCTCATCAGGCATTATAGGAGAAGACTCAGAGCTGTTATCTTGGCAAAGGGACATAGCACAAAGCATTGACTAAAAGGGTGCCAATAATTGTTGCACACCTATATTTAACAAAGACTATATATATATATATATATATATATATATATATATATATATATATATATATATATATATATATATATATATATATATATAAACCTGTGTTTTGTTTGCAAATGTTTGATATCCATGAGAGCAAAGTATTTTTGTGATTTTTTTGAACAAAAGATCAAAATTTTAAACAATAAAGACAATTTCTCACAGCCTTCTTTGCTCATATTTACCAAGGGTGCCAATATTAGTGGAAGGCACTGTAGTTCAAAACCAATCTGGGAAACAACAGCATAGGAATTAAAAGCTACCAGTCTATGATTAAGTCGTATTGATAGGTTGTGGGGTGTTAAATATTAACTTGAAATGACAAGATGATTGTTATTAAGTCACAATAATGATATATTATGTTGAAATAATGAGCTTTGAAGTCCAAATAACAACATGTTATGCTTGTGACTTTCGTATATATTAAGGTTGAATTTGAACTTCTTGGGAGTAAACATATTTTTAAAGGCTAGAACTTTACTTGTTGTGGAGATTCATGCAAAGAGAAACATATTTCAGTTCAGGAAAGTCTGTAGATTTCAGAATAGGAGAAAAATGTCAATATATCACCATGTGAGTGGAGCTGGAAGATCCTAGCAACACGAGCTCAGCCTTCCAAACTGACAGGAATTTGCATCAACAAGAACAGCTAAGAGCAGGGGGGTAACGGGGGGACACCAGAACAGGGACATTAATAGATTGAGTCATGGTTTCAGATTGGTAAAAGCATCACTCCTTGATAGTCTCGGTTATTATGGGAAGAAGAGATGGAAATGAGTTTACATCATTTCCATAATTGTCTTATAATTGCTGTAATTATTTAACAGTTACCTGTGGCAATAACACAGGCTGTACTCAGTTACATTTCCTGGCTAGGGCAACAACAACAAAAAGCAAAGCAGGCAAAACAAAAAAAATAGCGCAAAGAAAGAAATGTAAATTGTTTCGAAAAGTCCAATACAAAGTGCTGGAAGTGGAGCAGTGTGAATCAGTAGCTGGAGAGGGAAGAGACAGCAGAAGGCTATGATGCGAAACAGATGGTCCAGGACGCGTGAACCGCTGCAGGGTACGCTCGAATGCTCTGTTAAAACCAAAACCGAAGAGAGAGAGAGAGAGAGAGAGAGAGAGAGAGAGAGAGAGAGAGAGAGAGAGAGAGAGAGAGAGAGATAACTATGATTTTCATAATTAGCTATGATCATGAATCCAAAAAGACGTTGAAAGAAAAAGAGATGAAGAAGGAGGTCTTTCCAGCATTCTCTAATATCCAGAAGGCATATAGGCAAAACACATGATTTTCTAAAGCTTCCAAAGGGGCCTGTTTGATCCACATACAAGCCATCAAAAAAAAAAAATCTATTCTAAGATGTGCGTCTGGAGCGAAAACTTTGCGTTTGTAGTTTTGCGAGACTCAGAGGGCCTGATTCGACTGAGCACACTTCAAACAGATGCACAAAGTATGGATTCCAGCAAAGAAGCACTCAGGTGTAACTGCACCAACCGCAAATGCTAGAAAGGTAATCCATGTGTAACGCTTTGTGACTCTCTAAAATGCTCTGCAGATAAAGCGTTTGATTTTCTTTTAGTGAAACGTTTCAAAGATGTCGAATCAAAGCTGTGTGTTTGCAACAAGTGGTCAGGAAGGCACAATAAGAATGCTAGAAGAGAGTCATGAAGAAGCATCACACACTCACTCCTAAACTCTCCATCACCCTGTCCTCTATCAATAAGCATTGTTCTTTTTTTTTACGCACGAATTCAGTCACCATTTGACCTCTAATGTGTTTCCCCCTTTGGTCTTCCTACAGATAGACATGCATGCTGGAAATCAAAGTTGTCCATATTTGAGAAATGTATATGTTTGCTCACAGAGAACAGAAAGAAGGACTGAATGACAGCAAACATTAAACCAGTAAACCGATCAGGCATGATCGGGAACCTTTAGGTGAGCCTGCCTAAGCCAGAGTTTCCTGCCCCCTCCACGCACCTTCGCTCCATGTGGCAACCCAAACCCTTGCCCTCCACCTTCTCTCCTTTCCTCGCACATCCCCTTGCCATCCCCCTGCCAACCTGTGCCAGCCACCTGTCGAGCCACAGACACATGCCATTCCGGTTCTTACCGCCGCTTGCTGTGCTGCCAGTCCTGACCTCTTGGTGGACCCCTGTCTGGAGCTCAGCCTCTTCCAGGACTCAGAGAAGCGCCCCCTGCTGGTGGGGCGGCCCGGACCTTGCGCCTCCTCACGGGTGGTGTTCACCCTGAAGCCCTCTCTTCTCCCTTCCCACTTGCGCTTGGTCATGGCCCTGAACGGCGGGCTGCAGTTGGAACCGGAATCTGGAATCGTTCTGAAAAGCGAGCTTACACCTTTAACTGTTAATTCTTTCTCTGAAACTGGCTTGGGGTGTTAGAGCATCCCGCTCTTGCTTCTTCTTCCTCTCCTCATTCCCCTCCTCTTCATGAGAAAGGGGGGGGGGACGAGATGAGTTTGCCTCCCGCACCCTGTTGCATGTGCCAGTGCTGCCTCAGTTATCGTTTCAGTCAGAGAGATAGAGAGAGAAGGGAGCATGTGAGAGAGAGGGTGTGTGTGTGTGTGTGTGTGTGTGTGTGAGAGAGAGAGAGAGAGAGAAAGAGAGAGAGAGCTCTGGAAACTGTGTGTATGTTTGTTTGCAGGCTTGCCAGGTAGGTAAATTTCCTCTCGTCTCAGCCTCCCAATGGCTTCAAATTGAGCGGGCAAAGACAATCGCCACGTTTGAGCGAGTCACTCATGATCCAAGTGCAGCATCCCCCACTCTCTCTCCCCACACTCGTTTACTCGCTCCTCTTTCTCTTTCTCCCCTCCTTATCGCTCCATCTCTTACTCAGTATAGTTCTCAACCCGCTTATCGCTTTGCCATTCCTTCTTCGCATCCAAGGATTGTTTAGAACAGATGCCGGAGGTTTCAGGAGGCAAAATGTTTCCTGTTCCAGAAGGTTTCTGCTGCTTTGTTTTCCCCACCGTTCTCCTTTCCTTCCCCCTGTGTCTCTGTTGCTTTTAATCGCCACAAGAATTTAATCCAACCGTTGACAAAGCCTAGCAAGGCTTTCCCTGCATTAAAAACCACTGGATACTGACTGAGTAAAAAAAAAAAAAAAAAACTCTTAAGCACCCGAGTTAAGACCCTCAGTTGGGAGTTGCCCGAAACAGAGGCCCTTCTAGCCAAGAAGTCTCTCTGTGTATTCACCGGTGAACACCTCTTCTACCGTCACATTTCATAGCCAAGTAAGATGTTTTTGAAGGCGTGTGATGTTGCCCAAAACTCTCCTTCCGGTTGCTGTTATTACTGAGCAGGTCTCTCAAGACCTCACGGCATTACCTTTTGAAAACAGAGACAGTTCACTCCACTGGGATTGGGGCTGTGGTCTCAGGTAACAACGAGATGGAGAGGGAGGAGTGGGCTGAGGGGTTTTCCTCATCTCTCGCCGACGATGATACACACTCATGTGATTTGTCAGCTGGGGGAAAAGATTACAGGTGCAAAATACAAAGAGATTTGAACCTTAATGGAAAAAGAAATGGTCAGGAACAAAAACAAAAACAATCTTAAAGTCTGAACTAATTAATGCACACCACCGGAACAGGACGGTCTAGTGTACGTTCAACGTGTCGATACAACATTGAAAGTTATACAAACCTTCCAAATGTAGCTCCGTTACTATACCTATACACTCACCAGGGGCAGGAACACCTGTAGCTCTGCTCGTTCATGTTGTAACAGGCTATAAAATCCAACCATATCAATTGCATAAACGTCTATTTAAAAATTGTAAATGGTAAACAGCAGTGTGTTTCTCATTCACACACACACACACACACACACCAATGGCACCAGAGCTGCCATGCAACGCACTAGTCTGCCATTAGGAGCAACTTGAGGTTCAATGTCTTGCTCAAGGCAAGTAGAAGCATGTGGGCCAGGGATTGAACCTCCAACCCTGTGATCAGTGGACAACCCACTCTACCACCTGAGCCACAGCCACCCCGATGCAAATATCCAAATAGCCAATCATGTAGAAGCAGCACAATGCATAAAATCATTCAGATCCACGTCCTACTGATACGGATACAGGTCAGAGGAGAATGGCCAGACTGGATTGAGCTGACAGGAAGGCTACAGTAACTCAAATACCTACTCATTACAACCGTGCTGAGCAGATAAGCATCTCAGAACGCACAGCATGTTGAACCTTTAGGCTATGACAGCAGAAGAACAAGAACCTGATGCTACACTGGACACCCGTTCACCAAAACTGGACAGTTTAAGATCGGGGAAAGGAAAAGGTCAACTAGAATTTTACAACCTTTTCAAGTATATCAAGAGTGGATTAAGGGTCTGGTCAGGTAAACGTTCAACCATTTAACCACTGAACCCTTCAACACACGCACACATGTTACAAATAACTCGGAAATCTACCAGAGATCCTCCTCGAATGTCAGGAAGTCATGGCATTTCGAATAATAAAGCCGTTTCCCAGTTCAAATGTTTATGTGATGAGATTTTATCTATCAGATCATAAAGCATTTCTTACAGCGCTGCCTTTATGAGATTCAATAAGACTCATAAGGCATTGGCAATAAAATACTGACTCACACCACACATCATCTTGCCTTAGCTCTGGGAGGTGTACGTGTGTGTTTAAAGACTCTGAAGTTTTGTTTTCTAACCTGAAAGCCAAAAAAAAAAAAAAAAAACTCAGTGTTGGTAACCTGCTGCTAATCCCCCGATGGCAGCCTAATTCATCCCACTTGGAAGTAACAGTCATTTCACTTAAAATAAAATAAAAAAACACACACGCACACACACATTGGTTATCGGAACCAAGAAAACAGGAGCAAAATATTTGAAGAACAACGGCTAAGCTCCCTGAGGCAAGGCTGGTCAGCTGCCATAAGAAAAAAGCTACAGTTAACAAAGGGAATATGCCTTTCAGTCAAAAAGCAATTTAAAACTGTTGCTAACTCCATTTGCTGTCACTTCACTAGCCATGGTCGAGCAAGATAACTGTCAAACGATTTGGATCAGATCGATTTAAATCCCAACGAATACCAAGAGCTCTCCTGATTGGTTTTGCTGTTTCTGCTATGCCTGGTAGGCTAGCTTATTAAAGAATAGTTGTGCTGACACGGATAAGTTCACCGACAGTATCTTTCTTAGAGTTTCACAAATGATCATGTTTCAAACAGGCTAGTGAACAACTTTGATCCACTAAGAGGACCAGTATTTACCTCGATGGGGGTAAATCATCATGATTTCAAGTCATGTGTCTCGGTCTGTAGTCGTATCAGGGTAATAAATACATGAGCTTTTGATTAAACGTCAGTCCTCTAAGGAACCGACAATGCCAACATGGAGCTAATTGCTAAATGTGCAAGCGTTAAGGCACGGGACATTTTTCCTACCTTCATGTCGGTGCCGAGTGATTGCAGAACTCTTCGGCTTTGCAATTTTCTTTTCATCGGATCCTGTTCTCTGGTGGATCGAGAGAGAAAAGACCAAATGATTGTGTTTTTCTTTAAAGGACAAACGTATTTGCATAGCAGAACCTACGTATGAAAATGCAATATGTTGGAGTAGAGAACGGGTTTAAAACAGAAATCTTTTTCAGAGCTGGTGTCAAAAGTGTTAGGTTCTTCTAATAACTTGAAGATTTGGGAAATATGGGTCGGCATATTCAGGTTCACTTAACTATCGCATTTTTTTACCGACACATGAACATACACGACTGTGACTGTGGGTCACGACGCTAAATTCAGTAGTATAACTATTATAACTGAGGCTTAACACTAAATTGGAAATGATATCCTTTTACGAAAGTTTTTTTTTTGTAAACTATATCACTTTTTTCTTAGAAATCTGATTTTCTTTATTTTTAGATTTGTTGCAGAAAGAAGTATACAGACAACAGCAGATTTGGCAGCTTTCCAATTTTCAAACATAACTATTCTGAGGCACTTTATTTTTTTTTCCTTTTGTAAAGCAACGGAGGGCGTCAGTATTTCTGATCTTGACTGTGATGAGGGAGGAGGGTCAGGGAAAGAGATAGAGTGAAACCTTTCTCACAAGTCATACCTTTTAAAAAGTTTTCCACAATTCCTAAGGAAAAAAAAAAAAATCTTCCATCCCAAATAGCCTTGGTTTTTCCAGATTTATTTATTTATTTATTTATTTATTTATTACTGTCATTAACTGCATAATGAAAAACAAAGAAATGCCGTATTTGTGAGTCAGAAAGTACGGGGATGTTTAATGAGATTTTAACGTACAGTTTGTTTGGTTGTTGTTGTTTTTTTTTCAGTAAATTTACATTCGAACTTTTCCAGATACAGTAAGCAAGGAGTCTATCCTATAATTGGAGTTTTCGACTGAAATCACTTCTTGTTCTTTGTTTCTTCACAACTTTCATGTTCTAATGATTCTGAACTTTCTGCTGAAGATCATTACGATCGTCTAAATCCTCCTCCCAGTTCCTCATCTCCTTTCGGTTTTATTTCATAATTCTGTGCAGAAATGATGACCTCACCGAACCTGGCCAGGTACTTTTCAAAAAACGACTGTGAGTCATACCTTCCAAAAAAAAAAAAAAAGCCATAAAATACATCTGAAAAATAAAAAGCATTAATTAGAATATTTAAACAATTCATTTTAGGTGTGTGTGTGTGTGTGTGTGTGTGTGTGTGTGTGTGTGTGGTCATTTTCCACCCACATTACTGGCATTTCTAGAATTGTGTTTCAGTGTACGAGCAGCGTGGGTGTTACACCTGGGAGTGCTCGATCCACTGATATTCACACCTTCCCATTCCTTTTTTCCACTTCACACTTCCCTTCTTCTCTTTCATCACTCACACACTCTCTCTCTCTCTCTCTCTCTCTCTCTGTTAGGCCCTCGACCCTCATCTCCACTCTATTTCTCTACAGCCCCCTCCCTCATTATATCTCCCCTTTTCTGTCATTTTTTCTTCTCTAACCTGACACACACTTGTCAGACGGTCAGTCCTCCGTTCTGAGCTCATTTATCTGTCGAGGTCTCAGACAGCTGCGTCCACCATTTTGCACCGGCGTTAATTGCAGAGTACAAACGGTTCTTTATTCTCTCCGTTTAAGATTTGGATGCCATTGTGGTGTCAAGGAATTTGCGTCATCGACCGCGGCTTTAAGCAAGCTCGCCCGACGCGTTTTTAACGGCCCGTCTAATTGGCACGTCCTTTTGATGAACGATAGAAAGGTTGCGGATGCATTTTTAACGGTGTACAGCCATCAATAATCCAGGGGCCGCATCGACACGCCGGCGTGTTCGCACGAGTCTGTCATGAAACGATTCCGATTGGAAATGAAATTGGACAGTGTTGTTTTTCTCTCTCGGTGCTTTCAATCAGTCTAGCTCTGATTGTTTTTCAGAGTTTATTTGAATATAATAATAATTTTTTTTTTTTTAAAAGCATGCAGGGTCCAAAGGTCTGCAGTTTCTTTTGTCTTATTATTTTTTCCATACAATTTCATCAGTCCCAAAGATTAGTTATAGTTGGCTGTATAAATGGTAACACAAGACGAACTGAATATATATATATATATATATATATATATATATATATATATATATATATATATATATATATCAGTTAATAATAGTTATTAAGTGACTTTCTATGCTTGTCACAACACAATTAGCACATTTTGGCTGATTAATTGTCATATAAATTATTGCTTTTGACAATGCACATACAGCTTTATATATATTTTTTTTATCAATATTGAAAATGTAAGTCAAATGTCCATATTTTAGACTGTAAAAAATGCAAAAGGAAGACTGGAAGAGATGATAAATAAAGAGGTACTTCCTCTTTGTAGACTGATGCATAAAACCTCATTCTGAAAAACACAAAGATGTCACTGGTAGTGAGAGGAATGATGGCTCTTTACAGTGAGGCAAATCATTTAACTCTGTTAACCAATAAGAGTCGACTCTCAAATGACTCATTGCCATTTTTTTCTAAACTGGGCAATTATTTTCCCCAATGTTTTGAAGATTGTTCTTCTTTGCTTTTTTTTTTTTTAATGAAATCTTTCTATTTATCCATTTCCCTTACTTGGCATTACATTAAATTAAATAATTGTTAGTTTACGTGAGCAAGGCATTATGAAGCCACACTGCATTGATAGTGCATTTGATTCACACAGCTCAAAGTAAAGCACTTTCCTAAAGAGGGGTCCCGGATCTACAAAGGGTCAGCTCTCAAAGTTCACCTAAAATAGTCGAGTCAAAGAGCCGATTCGTTCACAAATCTCTGACACACGTCACTGGGGAATCTTTTTTTTTTTTTTTCAAAAAGTACATGGATAATGTATAGGATTTTTTTTTTTTTTTTTTTTAGAAATGATGCCTAAGTTACAACTCAGCTACAAAATGATTGCTTCGTATGACGAAATAGTTTATAGTTCAAAGCCCTCGACTGAGTGTGATGAATAAATTATGATTGTGCGGCGATTTAATTGTATCAGTGAGCTCACTGAGAATTTAATGCCTAATGTCTACAACATCGCTCACGCTTGCCTCATTACATATACATATTTCCGTAGAAACACACCCCTAAAACTTTGTGATCATCTCAGATAATTGTAATTAATCGATGATGACAAAAAAAAAAAAAAAAAACACATTCGAGTGTAAGGAACTAGACCACTGATTAAAGAACTGAACCACATAACAATAATTGTGGGGGATTTTACCATTTGGATTTCTGGCTTTGATATCATAACAAATAGGTTTAGTGAGTTGCCATGGCAACAAAATCATGCCCCAAGCCCAAGACTCTTAGTTCGGGTTTCAGAACCAAAACAGTTCCGTTATGGTAGAAAAATCACAGTTTGAACAGCACCAGTTTTGCCACAGGATCTACTTGAAGTAATAACAGCAGCAATGCAACTGAAGGAAACTGGTGTGTGAAGAGGACATCCCGACAGACTTATAACTTAATATCCGGATTTCTCAAACAGCTGCAAGAATTCTGGTCTTAAATAAGGCGTTTTGTACATAAAAAGTATTAAAATTTTATATCCGTAAAATATAAAGATATTGTTAAAAAAAAATTAAATAAAAAAAAACACTTCCTGATAGTGCACCCAGACTGTAATATATAGGAGACAAATATGTGTGTACAGGACGGATGCTCATATCTCTTCTTTGACGTTTCCAGTCAGGCTGCTGACTCAGATCATAACCGATTTTCTCCTTTAGTCATGGAGCTAAAAGGGAAAGTCTGAGGATGGAGCGATTTCTCCTCAAGAAGAAGCATATGGTAGAGAAACCCTCTTGCTAAGCGCACTGTCACAGATGGCGGATGAATAACAGCTATCATTTATTTACTACACACAACAGGCAAAATCAGTGTTGGTAAATCAGCAGGAGCAGATTTTTTTTTTTGACCCAACTGTGAAGTCAACATGAAACATGACTCATCTGAGCGACTTGCTGCAGTAGACAACTGCAAACAGCAAAAAAAAAAAAGAAAGAATAAAAATAAAAATCATAACAGCAGAGATGATTATGTTTGAGTTCTTTATATTTCTAATATTCAAATTCAGACTACCTACCAGTGTCCTGCTTTTATTAATATTCACGAGTCTTCTCTCGTGAATTCCAAAATCACGAGGTCCTAGAAAAAGAGCACGCAAACTGGCAGTAGATTTGATTCAAGGGCCACAGGTGATGGCCTCAGCGTGGTGTCTCGAAAAAATAAAAAGATTCACGCTGACCCCATGACACTGGCAGGGTTCCTTTCAATTCGACTTCCCATTGACGTCACATCCAACTGCAAAAAAAGAAAAAGTGACCGGATACCAAGCAGCACGTTTAAAAGTGTAGACTCCTTCTCTTCGCCTCCATCACAACTTATACTGGAGTTGGCCCGTTATACAGAGAGCATGCAGAGAAGGCCGCAAAACCTGTGCTGGAGACGGAAAGCGAAGAAGAGAGACAGAAAAGGAGGGATGAAGCGGGGAACGTGTGTCACACGTCATCGGGAGGTGGCACCTGGGTAGCACATGGGCGTTTAACACCCAGAGAGGGTGCAGGGGAAGCCGGGGGTTGGGTTGGGGTTGGGGTGGGGGGCTGGGGGAGCCGCAACCTCGGTATAGGTTGCTAGGCGAGGGAGCTATAAACACTCCTGTTTAGAGGACGGGCTAATGATGTCAAATAAAATAAAGCAAACAGTCGGAGGCTAACGAGTGCTAATTTGGCTGGGGTGATGAATAAATGACGAGCTCCCTGCTGGCGGACGAGAGGAGGAGGATCGTGGGAGAGAGAAAGATGGTCCGTTGAAAAGAGCATCTAGGACTCGCGTCTAGTGTTTAACTCAAACAAACCGTCAATACGCAGTGAAGATTTCCAACGAGCAATCTAACTAAGAGCTGTTTTTTAATGCTCACTTTCACACATCTCACCAGCCACAGCTTTCTCCTCGATTTCATTAACACTCGCATGAAAAACAGTAAACGGATACACGATTGGTGCGCAAATTTAACTTCTGTGCTTTTGACTTGGAGGTCATGTGACGTCATCAATGTAATGACAGCTTAAGAAAGGGTCTCCTGCCAAAAAAAAAAAGAAAGAAAGAAAGAAGGAAAGTGCCCCAAACATTAAAACAAATGAAGAGAATTGGTTTATATTACACTTAGAGGAAGTGGAAGATAGGAAAAAGCAGAAACACTAATCACTCAGGAAGAGGAAGACTGCAGAACTCAGAGGAGGTAATGTTTGAAATGCTAACGCTGCTTCGAGAGAATCTCACAATATCCTATCTCACAATCCACTTGACTGGCACATGGGGTTAACTCATGGGGCTTGACCAAGATCACTTGTTATTAAATCGATTGATTCGATTTTTCCTCATTTTTTTTCTCCAATTTAGTCACCTGGCAATTCCCACCCACCAGCCAGCTCTCAGCTATCATACGACAGCTACCAACCAGGGAGGGTGTAAGGTTAACCAGGCTAAACGTTTTCTTCTAGACACTAGACACGTGAAGCCAAACAACCACATCTTTTCACACTTGTCCTCATGCTGTGAGACTGGGTAGCGTAACACACTCAGAGGAATGCGCCATCTGTCCTCTTCTGCATACATGAGCTCACAGATGCATACAACTGACTAGTGTTGATTGACAGGGGAGAGAGTGTATACCATGCATCTCAGTGAACTTCTATTAGTGGTCAGTCTTGTTGCTTCAGCACAAAACTAAGAGAAGAAACATCTGGGAAACCAAACATCTAGTGTTTGATTTACCTTAATGTCATTTACGTGCTCTATCATCACTAACTTGATTCTAGCTTCTCTCAATTTTAAGATACCCTTTTAAATTTCACCACGTCTGCCCCCCCCCCTTCCTGTTCGTTTCCATGCTTTGCCAACCGTAGCGCAGCCCTCGGCTTGCATTCGGTTCGCCTCGCAATCCGTCGTAGCCAGAAAATTCTGGATGAACAAAACACATCCATGTTCCTCCATCACCGAGGCCTTACGTAAGACAGAACAGACCCTCAAACCCACAATTCATCACATCGCCGGCCGTGACCTTCAAAGTGATTCGACTAGCATATGAAAACTGCATCAATATTTGATATGAGGTCACACTGTTGTGCATGTGGTGGGCTGAAAAAGTGACAGGAAGATAAACAACCGCTTATTTTTCTTAGTAGAAATATTTCGACCTGCACTTTGAAGCTTATACTTTGTCCAATGTGGAATTACACCATTTAGACAGTAGGTGGCGCTTCTACGCCTCGTGCATCAATTAGAAAGCGTAGCCAACATGCACTGCGCATGCGCAGTTCATTAATAAGACCTTTTCGTAAACAAACGCTGAATAAGCTCTTCTCTGATCCACAGGTACTCAAAAATAATTAATAAACGTTTTAGGTTGTTTTAACACTAATATAAATAGTCAGTGAAGTGTTTTGTAATACTCTTGTTCGACTGTAACAGGTCTCCCGTATAGTTTTTTTTTTTTTTTTTTTTTTTTTTTTTTACTTAAATGCCATCTTAGCTCTGGTTGCTAATCAGCCTTCCGGTCATGGTTACAGCAGTAACTTCTAGAAACTTCTTTGATGTGGGAAAGAAAAGTGAGTTTGTAAATGTTCACGTGACATGAAAATGTCTTGTAACGCGTTTTAACGTGATTTTACGTTGTCGTAAACAGCAGACTGAGTTCTGTTGTAAAATTATATACGCGCCATTTTGTACATTTTCTGTCGGGTCCGCCATCTTAGGTGCATGATTAAGCCTTTAACAGCCTATAAATGAGTGTGTGTATGTGAAGAAGCGTGTGTTAGGAGAAAGTGTGTCACAATAATGCTTTAGCTGTCATTCAGTTTCTGTGTCTGTTTATGAATCGTTTGGTGTCACGTTAAGGAGATGCAAATTGCTGCAAAAAAGTTGTCATTGACAGCAAAAATAAGGAAAGAATAGTGACTAAACAAGTAAGAGGAATGTTGTGAAGTCAGGGGGAAATGGTAACTCGATGTTTAAGACCTTGGGAGTTTAAAACTTCTCATAGGAAGGTTGTGAGTAAGGTCAAAGCAAGGCCCTTAACCCTGAACTGCTCAGTGATATAAATGTAAGTCACTCTGGATAAAGGTGTCTGCCAAATGCCCTTAATGTAAACCTGCATCTTGCTTGATCCACTTGTTGCTGGTCCAGTTCGGTCTGAGAGCAGTCACTGTTGGGGTCAGTGCCTTGATGAACTGCTTGACGACTTGACCTTCACTCATCTTGACCACCGCTATTCAGACTCCTCTCCAACCACCCTGGTCAGACAGACTTCCACGCACAGAGACATTCACCAGCAAACATCGATGACATTCACTCTTCTCTGAGAGGTATGGACAAGAACACACTCACACACATGCATACGTGTAATCCACGTGTAAACCCCCACCATCTCAACACCAGGCAGGTCTGTTACCGCCGGTACAGGTGGCGTCCCACTGCGGAGAGCCAGGCCGTTCCTCAACTGTTTCTATTCAGGAAACGAGGTTTACTGCCTAAACATCACGGTGGCCGAATCTCAGATGAAGCTTCTGACACATCGGATGCATGAAGGGTTACAAGAAGAGCGTAGTGAGTCTGAGGTCATCTGAACCATAACAAACCAAAAAATTATATGTATTTAAGTATATGCTCGATGGCCTGAATGGTAAACGCTGAAGTCGAAGGTGTCCGGATAGACCCTAAAGCCATAGAAGTGGCGCTGAAGCCAAATAATTCAAGAACTGTAGAAGTTTGAGTGTTACTGTTGATTTTTATATTTATATATATATATACACACAGGATTTTCTACCAGATCTTGTCTTGCCTTATAGAAGTGTTCATGAGCCTATGTTGACGCATCTAATGAAGGCCCGGGGGACAGTTCTTTATCAGCAGCAGGGTTCAAGATATTGTATAATTGTTTATTGATCTAAGGCACAGACACAGACACACACACACACCTGCTGAGAAAATCTACCATCTCCACTCGGGCAGTATTGTATTCCTGGCAATAAAGTGGACGACCCGTGATAAATTTACACATGTATACGTACTGTGTCTCCCACACGCACTTGCTTCGTATTAGTTACTCAGTGTTGTGGAACGTCCGCAAAATAGTGCGTGTTCCTGTTAACACTTAACGAAGCTTATAAAAATGAGTGCGTTCATATAAACCCGTGTGACCTTGTAACTGCTGTATAAGAATCCAGTTAAAGTGACTAGCTAATAGAGAGTTTGTAGAACAGCAATTCACATATCTTTAAATCTCGGATAAAGCCTTACAATTCCAAAGTGTCCATATATTTGGGATATGTAACATAAACACTTAATATAACCTTATATATAGGGAATCCCAGCTACAATACCAGCTGAAGTTCCGTTTAGTAAAATTGAATCGTGGATTTATTTTTTTTTTTGATATCACTGCAAAACTATGAGTGATGAGATAAAGTAAAGCAGAAAGCAAAATGTGCTTACTGTGATATCATTTCCTAAACGGTTGCCTTTGCCGAAGCATTTTAAAGATGCCATCGAGAGTGAAACTGGTGATGATTGTGTCTAGTGAGATCCATAATTAGATGACTCAGATACATTAGCCACACGAGCTGAAATGAATCAAGAGAGGCAGAGTGAAAGCGAACGAGCTGAAGGCCTTAAATGATGCTGAAATCCAATCAGCACTGAGAGAGGGTGGGTTGTTTTTTCTAACCACCTAAAAAAAAAAAAAAAAAAAAAAATCCATAACCCATCAGAGGACCAAATGGAGCAACACCGAACCCACACACGACGAATGGCTCCATGGCAACGGGCAATAAAATCCATCATCTATAAACCTCATCACTGAGCAGTCTATCAACAGTTACATTTATTTATTTATTTATGATTATTTTTCTGATTAGAGCATCCGCAGGTCGCGTGAGGGATGCAGTTCAGTGTGAACATGATGAGTCAAGCCTGGTATGAGAGCATGGCATCAGGCCCATCTTCAACGGTCTACATTTCCAGCTGGCATGGTCGTACTGAGTCGCGGCGCAGCCATAACTGTAATAGGTTCTTTCCTGGGGAGAAGAGAAGGGATTCTTGCTAGGTTCTAAATGTAGGGCTAAAACATTTCCTTGAATTAATCAAGTAATTTGGCATAAGACCATAATCCTCTGCTTCAAAAAATGTTGTACAGTGTGTGTACTGCGTACTATATCTAGCACACCACAAACTCATATACCACATACTCACACTGTGCTGGCGTGAGATTAAGTAATTAAACAATAACAGCTTGTCTGTTTTGCCCTGCGATGGACTGGCATCCAGTCCTGGGTGAATTCTCCCAGTCGAACAGTCGACTTCAGGGTGGTAACCTTAAATCTCATTTTTCTTGGGCTGCATCACACCACCCTCTCGTTGATTATTTTCCTAGAACAGTATCTTCCTTACATATCATCATCATCATCATCATCATCATCATCTTCATTACCAATATAAACTAAACTCATGGAAAGATAATTGCTCTTTGGCTCCGATTATTAAACCTGCCATTCTCACTTTTATTTTAGCCTCAGGTTTTATTTTTTAAAGATTAATTATTTAGTATTTTACAGCATCGTTTTACTTGTAGTAAATATTTGAAATGAGAACATAAAGAAATTAGTACATTAGGGGGAAAACTCCTCTAAATTGTGCCACGTGAAGCCAACCAGGAATCTCCTGCGCACATAATCTCCAAGATCTTCAGCGGGAGAAATCAGATTTATTTTTTGCAGGATGAATGGAGTAGTCTGTGTGTTTTATTAAATCCTTGGTTGACATTAGAGGTGGCAGAATTTACATTACCCCACCAAGTGCCAGTGCCACAGGAGGTTGTCGCCATGGCAGCGCCCCCTTCTGCTGCTTTCACGGCTGCTTAATTATTCACAACCCCATGCCTGGGCTATGCGGGAACATCCTCGACTACCACACACACACAAGTACAAAGTCAGCCATATTCACCAGCATAATACAACAAACAGACTTAACAAGCTTCCTAATAGCCCTGATGTTAGCATGTATGCAAAATGTGGGGCCTAAAATGAAGGATGTAGTCATTGGGGGGGATATTACGATCTTCAAGCAACATTTCAGAAGAAAAAAGTTAAACGTTGCTTTAACCCAACATTGATCAGCTAAGACATGCTCAGTATGCAGTGTTCCACTGGAAATACAATGCTAACATAGATCTAAAATGGATTATAGCCTCCAGTTTAGCATTGCATCTAAAACTCATTTGTTTGTGTTTTCTAACAAGGTATAGCACTGTTATCTGTAAAAATGCACAAAGTGAAGTCAAAAAGGACTCTGAAAGTAAGTGGAAATTCAGTCATCAGTATTCAGAACTACAGTATGTATCGCTGTTTCAAAGCTAGCAAGAGATACGCACAACAGGGGGCTGAGTTTGAGTAAGACTTGAGTGCGTTTATCTTGCATGATACAAGAAGTGTTAAGTTCAGTGCTACTGTCTGACAGTTTGATGTAATCACAAGTGTGAAGTATATCACACTCAATCATGTTCTGGGCTGTAAAAATCTTTAAACTGTATGGAATGCCATTTGAGGTGAATATTAAATACATAAATGTGACAACTTTAATCTGCGTCTTAATCTGAGACAAGGAGTGAATTTTTTTTTTCAATTTATTTCGAAATTTATGAATAAACTAAAAATGAGCTGTAAGTATAGCAGATGAATTCTCGGCCAGCGTATTCAACTGGACGCTTGTTTCCTTTCGAGGAGAGTGCATAAACAAACATTTTGTTATTTTAGTAAAAGTGTGCTTAAGGGGTTCAGTTTGTCACTACATGCTGTAATTGCGCACTTGCGATGTCCTTAATTATAACGTGAGGGAACGAGGCTGTGTTGCTCCTCGCTCGCAATGTAGACGCGGTGATGAACAGTGGTGGTGCAGGGAAGATCCGTAATGTCAAAATAAAACGCTATGATCAAAGTAAATAGAATAAAACCATATTAGTGAGGCAGTAGTGAGAGTTTGGGGGACTGTGAGAGTAAACAAAACATGCCAATGCTTTGAAGGATGTGAATTGGAACGGAGTAATGTTATTCAATTGCGAATCTGTTTTCAGAGGATTTAAACCTAACATGGTGAACAAATTATATTATAGAATTCAGGCAGTTTTACTGGGGTTATCTCATACAGAGTGGCAAGTAATAATCTGGAAAGACCTTTGTAATATCACAGTCTAAAACTGGATTTAAAGAGAAGCAAATCCTTAAATGAATCACATGAAAATGAATCACATGAATAGGAATCACATGTAAATGTATCACATGAAAATGAATCACATGTAAATGTATCACATGAAAGTAAATCATGTAAATGTATCACATGAATGAGTCACATGAAAATGAATCACATGAAAATGAATGACATGTAAATGAATCATATGAAAATGAATAAATAAATTAAAAGTGCGGCAGTAGGCAGTGAGTGACCGAAACCGTAACGTGCAGTGAAAGTGAAACTGTATTAATTTAGAATTATCAGTGTTTTTTGTGCATATATAAATAAAATCGGACGATCAGTTGTTTAATGTAAAGTTTTAGTCTGAAGATTATATTTGTAACACTCAGTTTGTGGATTTTATTTTAAAGAAACAAAAAAACGGTATTGAAAGTCTGTTTTTTTTTTTTTTTTCTTTTTTTCATCCGATTAATTGAAGAAGAAAAATAATCTCGAGTTGCAGCCCTAAATAAAAGAATGCAAATGGGCTGGATCAAGTGCTATTTTATAAGCTTCTGTATAATGAAGGTAGACGTTACATTTGCTGTGATTAATGTGAGAATTGCAATTCGGTCTCTTCATGCAGCAGTTTATTGGCAATAGATGCTTTTCTCATGTCAGTCCAATTATTCTTAAAAGTGTCTGTTGTTTATGTTCCGTTATATTACGTTTGACAGCAAGGGGAAAAAAAGGCCATCTGATTCTTCAGTCCGTATTTTCTATCCCTGGTTTTTTGGGGGTGTTAAAGGCAGTGGTCAGGACGCTACTGAAAAACCTTGTCTTGGACGTTTCCACTTCAGTCTGCCATCCTCATACCTGCAAACCAGTCCCTTTGCGGCTTTTATTTTGAATCAAAATATGTCATTTACGTGAATTGTGTAGATCCGATTTTTTTGGGGGGGGGGACTGGAAGCACAATAAGGGCGTGTTCTTTTATTCATTATATTACATGTAGATGCGCTCATGCTGTGTGACGCGCTCCTTTTTTCAAGATGGAAAATCCCAACTTTTCAGAATTCCGCAAGTGCACCGCAGGTCATGTGACAAGAACCGACCAATCAGCTTCACCCTTTCTCTTTGTCCACTCTGAAATAGGCTTTGAATCTCACGGAGCGGTTGGATTAGTTGGCGAAATTCTCCATGTTTTCTACGTGATTGAAGAGTGGGGTGCGCCCAACGACGTTTTTTTTGTCCCTCTTCATAAATAAACCTAGTAGCAGAGCTTCTGCAGGGATTTGCGGTGCTGTAAAACCATCCTGTGCTAAAACTTCCTCGTCACTAAGCAACGGCAGACACCACAGGAGCGCAAGCGTTTTCCACGCGTTTCTAGGCGCTGAATGTGAATGGCCCCTAAACCTCACAAGAATCGGAAATCCGCTAATTTCCCATACACTGGAGTGAGACCACGGCCGTCTCTCGAGCTGTCACGACCTTTTTCCCAACACGTTTTTTCCTTAACGTTACCCCATCAAACTTTTCCCAACCTGTTAGCACGTAAGCTAACGTTCAGTTCAGAATGAATCAGAATACTTTTGCTGAGTTTAAGACTCCCACTGCATCCATATTTCTGATATATTAACTTATTTAGTATTAAATGTATTATTATTATTATTATTATTATTATTATTATTATTATGGTATGCAGTTCCAGATGTAGCCATGGAATAAAGTTTGCCTGTCTATTTACAATAGCATACTACAGGACTACACTATTTAGTAGAGTAGTGTGTGGTTTAGGACACGCCGGGTACAGCATTGCTGATCAAGTTTGCCACGACTTAAAGCCGTTCACCTGACCGCAAAGTTAATTTGGCCATAATCCCTGAAAGACACGGTGTGCCTTTTGCTTTAATATAGGTTCCTGTAGAGCTTTGTGTTAAGCCTTCATTACAGTCAAGAAAAGCATGCTGGGAAATGAAACGCTAGTTCTGTTTTATCAGAACAGCGACTGTGCTTTGTAGAGGAATAAAGAGAAAGAAAAAAAAAAAAGCTTTACAAACGTATTTTGGCAAATTTTCAACAAAAGCCCAGGTTTATCTGTAACCCACAGGAGGCCGGTTGTGTCAGAAGCTACGTTTATATAAATTTAAAGCCTGATTGACACTTTAGTACTTTTTATGAACGTGTATTTGAACACTTTAGCACGTGAGTTCATGCAGCGATCACGAGTGGCCTATTTCCACAACAACACAAAGGCGTAACCTGCACGTCATCTGCACTTATGCCAGGTGCTAGGTAGTGGTATTACCCACAATGCCCCATGTTGGTGAAACGTATTATTGATGGCAATCATGAGGGGTCTGCTGCTTTGTTTATTGCGACAGAAATCCTGAAAGAAAAGCTTAAGAAAGCACTTAGAAGCAGGTAATATTTTGCCAGTACGCACCATGGTGATTGTTAATGGAGCAACTAATCAGTTTTTTACGATTCAAGCCACTTTACAAACTCTCAGAAGATACTGAACACATACAATACTATTAATATTAAAGACTACTTCAGTCTAGTAGTTATGTTAACGGTTGTACAATTGGGAAATGGGCAAGATCTGGAATAAAATACTTTGGGGCACGCAGGTATAGGATGTAATCAACGATGAGGTTGATCTTACTGCCCCAAAGTGTTTTATTTCCCCTTTACATCAGCAACGTGCCATCTGTTACAGTTCTGCATTTATTAAAGAATGACAGCATACTTTTTATATATATATATATATATATATATATACATTTAAGAAATATAATATTTAACGAAGGGCAAGGGTCTTAGAAATTCTCACTAGCTCGCGTGTCAATGTCAAAGAAATAGTACATGAGCTCCCTTTCTAGGTCTCTACAGGTAAAACAGGTGCCGGATCTAGGATTCAGTCCGTACGTGGGGGAATGTAGCTGTCAAAGCAAGGCGGCAACAGCAGGCGAAACGTGAGCAACGAGGCCTGATGGAGCCGCAGCGGACCGCCTGTCAGCATCCATTCAGGAATTAATAAATCAAATGAATAACTCGCTCTGCAGTCTACTCACGCCTAGCAGGTAATGCAGAAGATAATTTGGTCAGAATTGAAGACCTGTTGTGTCGTGCGACCGAGAAAGGGAGAGGTTTGTAAGTGACTGGAGGTGAGAAGACAATTCCTTTGAGAGACACCACTCTGCCCCCCAGTGGTGATCCTGCACTACAGTGGAATTTCCCTCGCAGCGCACACCGTCCGCGTGTGCCGATAATTAAAACGGAACCTACACTTAAACCCTCAGCATATGCATTCGTAACATTTACGGAACATAAGTGATAACAAGAACCGACTCGTTTGATGAATTAAATGTAACAACAAACATCAAAAGTAGGACTTGCTCATTCATAAATACAAAATAAGTGTTAGTTAGTTGTTGTGTGTGGTATAAGAGTAATAAAACACTTCGTGGGGTGATACTTTCCTATAAACAGCGCACCCCTAACTGTTTTATTGCTTACTTATCTATAGACTGAACGATTCCAGGAAATCTAGACCGGTGCAACAGGCACAATAATACACACGGTCCACTTCAAACAAGGTCCGAGGTGTCGAACCATACAAGCTGTGACCGCGTAAGGCTGCAACACGCTGTCCGGCAGTAATCTGTATGAAATATGTTTTACATGAAAGAGTCACAGAGGTTTAAAAATGATTTTTAAAAACTGGTACATATTAATTCAGTGCACTGTCTTTCAGTGGCCTTTAAATTCTGCCCGTTTATGTTTTTATATAAACATCAAGTGGCGAGTAAAAGTGCGATATGCATGAACGTGTTGATCCCAACTTCTACGACAGAAAAGAGGCTGCAACAGGAAGTGACCTCATTACATAAAGCATTTTTTTTTTTAACAGAAAAAGGGCTATTTTATGGAATTTGGGTTGCCAACAGAAAAGTTCATACATTTGTTTTTAACACTTCATGTTATATTGGCTCCAGGTTCCCCGTGACCCTTAAAAGGAGTAAGCGGTAGAAGATGGATGGATGTTATTCTTGCATTCTGTCCGTAAAGTGCACGGAGAGGACATCTTTGCCGGAGCTTATGTAAATACGTGTACTAATAATATTGCATTTAAGCCAGTAGTATTAAAAGTGACTCATTTATAAATCTGAACCAAAAAAGGTTGTTAACTTCAGCTTGTGTCAATACCGTCGAAAGTCCGAGTGGCCTCTCAAAGTTATGAGCAAAATGATAACGATCGAACTTGTTAAACTGGAGCATATTATTTTAAATATCCTCACACATTGGATCAAAAGACAGAGTAAAGAAGGTTGTTTTGGTCAAATCTAACACTTTCACAAAAATGACACGCACGAGAAGGTATAAATGTTTTATCAAAATTGCAGCATAAAAGCAGTACTATAGAAAACAAACCTTTCATCTGAACATGTATAAAATAATACTTGGGGAAAAAGGCAAAAGGCACTCGTATACGGTTCACAAGCCCCTCACACATGCGGCACGCTTCTTTAGACCACTACAAAACCCAACACCTTTTTACAACAACTATCATAGAGCTATCTTTAACAATACAGTGGTTAACAAGCAGGCAGGTTTCCCTAAAGCAATACAAACAATGTGGCATTTAATTTACTAGAAAAGGAACGCTGAAGACATCAGAAAGGTGACGGGTTTTGTTCTTAGGCACTCTAACAGTATGTTCATTTCAGGTCTGGCACGAGCACAGTGAGCATCTGGGTTGTATGAAGCGTCCCGCTCCAGCACAGTGAGATATACTGTATTGTAAATACTCTTAGGTATGCTCCGATAATCAGTTATACACCATCGCTGCTGAATACTCGCGTCTGATTGGTCAGAGTTTCCTGTAAAGAAACAGTTAAGGAGTCTCCAGTGCCAGCACGGAGGTAAGGCTGTAACTAAGGTTTCCCACAAGTTTGCACGTGGCAGTTTCTCAGTAACATGACAACCTGTTTTATTTTTCTCTCTTAACACACACACAGAGACAAACAGAGAGAGACAGAGAGAGAGAGAGGCTTGTGAGGAAATGACTGTTGGTAACTGTTATAACGTATAACTTGTTTCGTAGCCGTTCCACGACGTTCATTTAATTCTCAAATGGCTGTGGTGTACACATGTTCAATACAGATGATAGTTATTGTGGATACTTTAAAATGTGGTGATTGGAGACTGACCGAGTGGGTGGCTTTTTTTTGACTCTTGAAATAAAAGCATATAGATAGCAGTCTTCTGAAATTCCTAAATTCGTCACGAATGTAAAGCCAGCATTTCCCGTTAATACATGTTTCTACTTCTTTCTGTTAAGTTAAAGACACATTTTGAAACGAAAACCTTTGGCAGCGACCAGGATGTGAAGTTTAACGTCAGCACATGCCTACTATGAGACGTTTACGTTCGGTCGGGAAGTGTTTCCGAGCAGCAGTTCTTTTAACGGTTCTGTACTGTCCGACGAGAAATGACAGAATAATAAATAAACGTAGAAAACAAGATGGAGGAGTGAATCCAACAAAACCCGAGCGGTGAAGAAAGCTCAAGTATAGATACAGTGATGTCTTTTAAGATGGGTTTGTGTGCAGAGGAGAGCGTTTAAGGCTATCTTAAAAAACACTAGTGTTTGACAGCAGTTATTATTCAAATCCATTTAAACAAATACCGCGTCACGAAGAAGTCACTCATCTCAACTGAGCATTATATATCTGCCTTATTTGTTGCGCATTTAGTAACAGCCTGCTGCCTAATTAGCATTTAGTAAGACAGCTCTATATAAAAATCAACAACTTGGCTAACCTAGTCACCAGCACCGTCGCAAAAGATCTCCGTTCATACACGTTTCCGTTTCCGAATCCAACACAACCTGCTCCCGATAACCTGGGCCCTGTTCACAAAATTCCCCAGCTCAGTTCAAGACGTTCGAGTTCATGATCCTCCGCTATGGACCGGGATCTTTAATTAAAAGGTTATCATGGGGATGTGAGAGACAGCACCGTCGCCTCCACTGGCATCACTGTAAGCGGAACTTTTTAAACGTCCTCTCCAGGGGTCTACATCACTCATCACTGATCACTGATCATCACCAGGGAGTCAGCATGGGAGTCGCAGTTATAGAAGCTCAATACAGCGACGGTACAGAATGATGATTCAGACCGCGTACTGAATTATTAATATAGCTGTATTGAGAAGGAAAGAACGCAGTAAGTCTGTCTGGAATGATTACGCTTATTGAATCTGGTGTACATCAGATTGGATTTGGATGAAGAGCAGAACTCGGATCTACTGCTGTGTTGGATTAGGGAATTCTTTAAGAAGGAAGATCTGCAGGAACGTTGTTGGTGATTACTGACCGAAATGAAATACAACCTCTAGCTGCACGTCGCAGAGAACGCCGTTAACTTTACTCTTTAATAATACGTTCTCGCGTTTGGAAGCCACGCCGCAGTCGTTTCTCAGAGTGAAATCGAAGCACGCTCGCACTCCGTAATGGGAAGACGAAGCCCACGCCGCCATGACACTCTTTATACGGTACACTGGAAAATAACCACCATCACAACGGCTGCTTACGACGTCTTCCGTGCGTTCTAGTGTTGAAGACGTTTTCTTAAAACGGCTCTGAGGTTAGATTCAACTGAAACCTACCCTGAAACACCGTCCCTGACTCCATCCTCTCTCTTAACGAGTTCAAACTGGTCAAGTGTTGGATTTCTACTTGTCTTGTCTGGTTAAGTGTTTGTGTTTCCCACTTGTTTTGGTTGGCGTCATTTGTTTGGATGCTTAAGTGTGTTTCCTGTTTGTCTACTGTGCAAGCGTTTGCGTTACACGTTCATGCCCATGAAGTGTTTGTTTTTCTACTTCTTTTGGCGATTTAACCGCTTTTCCACCTGTTTCGACCGTTGAAATGTTTCGGCTCCAGAATTTACGCTCCTTCCACAAGCAGTCAAATGGGATTTTTTTTTAAAAAAATTTCCTGCTGTTGCTGTACGGTTTGATTTGGATCTTTCCTGCTGATGGTTTGGTTGAATTTCCTGAAAGTGCAACACTCGGTGCCATTAGAGACAAAATACAAACACAGGACAACACACACACACTCACAAACACACAGTGTACTCTATAAAATACCCCTCCCCCACCAAAAAAAAGGTGTTTTTGTTCGCCATAAATAAATAACAGTTCATAAATTCACATTCAATCTTTTGCCTGTTGTGTTCACATTGTACGGTCTTAACTCCGAGCTTTCCCCAGCAGTTCTAGATCTTTCCGTTGTGGTTTCTCCGCGTCTCGAGTGCACGAATATTCATCGAGGGAGAGCGGGATATATTTTTCTATGACCTCTTGACCCCGATTCACCTGAAGGGAGACCCAGGGTGGAGGCGACGATGCTCCCTGGAAGCCAAAAAACGACAGACTCCCTGATGGAAAAAAAAGAGAAAAGACCGAGATCTGTCAGCAGTCCAAAGAACCGCGTTCCAAATGGCAATCAAGTTGTTTTTTTTGTCTCCAACACACTAGATAATTAGCAGACTCTGTAGCACACCAACACATTCCCTCATGAGAACCTGCATCCCAAGGGGAAGACTAGGAATGTAAAACTGTAGTGAAAATAAACCTGTCGTCCTCGTATGAAGACGTTTGGGCGTGTCCTGAAGAATGAAAAAATACTTTTCTGCGCCGCTGTACACTTTTATTCTGCGCTCTTAATTGAATACTTGGTACTTTATTCTCGTTGAAGGCCATTTTATGATGATTTGTGAAATTTCAACATTTTATATATGGTAAGAGAATTACTGTTCATCATTCACAACAAACCTTTCCCTTGCAGGTCTGCAACTTTGGCCGCTCCCAGGGGGACGAGACACTGCGCAACACCAGCAAACTCATCAGGTTGTCCTCTTGAGGCCAGCAGGACAATCGACCTGGGGAGATTTGATTTTTTTATTTATTTATTTTTAAAACATTTCCATCACAAAGTAAATAACTCTTGATAGTACTGTTGGTTTGTTACAGCCTATTTTATAGTCAGAGTGAATATAGTTTTTTTATTTAAAATTGCTAAAACTGTGGCTCAGGAGGCCTCCACAGATTCACAAAAATGGGCAGAGATGCAAACTGGGTTGCAGGAAGTTGATTTGGGTCAGAGGAAGACGGTACATGTTATTCTCAGCTGAATTGGTTAAGATCGTCCTCAGTGGCTCCAACAGAAGTTTTGCCAACACAAGTAGTCCAAGCGGTTTGAAACCTCTTTTAAAAAAAAAAAAAAAAAAAAAAAAAAAACTAAAACTTCATCCAGCCGCAACACATCGCTCGCTCGCTGTCGAGAGGTTTAGACTAAAAATAAAGCCACTCAAATGGAGAATAGTCACCGAGAGTGTAGCGTAAAGTACGGTTAGAAGTACCAGATGGGCGGGTTTACTCCAACTCCAGAGAATATTGTGTGTGAAAATCCCAAGAGATCAGCGGTTTCTGAAATACTAACCAGTTCATCTGGCAGCAACGACGACACGATGGTTAAAGTCGCACTTGTTTTTCCCCTCGATTCTGATGTTTGAACGTTAACTGCAGGTCTCGACCTGTATCTGAAGGATTGTCTGCATTGTACTGCTGCCACGTGTTAGGCTGACTGGAGATCTGCACGAATGAGTAGGTGTTCCTATTAAATAGGATAGGACAGGACAGTATCTCGAGCTCAGGACTGGACCAGGAGCCCGAAAGGTGCATTTTAGAGCGATGCTAACTCTTGGGATTCTGTCAACCAGCTTCATGATGATTTTCCAACAGGCTTGAAGGAGCTCCCACAATACACTGAGCAGACCGGCTTTTTTCTTCACTCTCTGGTCCAGTTTAATGTTTGACTGCTGGTGTACACACAGTATTTACATACAGTACAGCATCGGAAACAGCACTGCACAGTGTCCCAATCAGTCTAGTGTAATTCGTTCTGTATGTAGCTTTATGGAAATAGCGGAAAGATGGAATTGTGTCCCAGTAAAACTCACACGGTGTCGGTGTACTGATCAGTTTTAGATTATGGCCGTGCTGGAATACATCTCACCGTGCTGGAATTTCAGCTCTGAAGTACTGCTCCATTTTGGAGTCCCGCTTTAGAAAAAACACGTTCTTGAGGACTTTGCCGGTGCAGGCGTCCACGGTGACGGCGAGGAAGCCGGTTTTACTGAGGTTGAACTGTTTGGAGTTTACCTAAACAAAATGAATAAACCCATATTAGTTCTTCAGCCAGATCGTTTAGTTTTGTTTGTACATGTTACAGGTTAAACTGCCGCTACTCACAGTGATGAAGGCTCGCGTGTCGTTCTTCTGCTCATCGGCGACACTGAGGGATTTGATCTGTGTTTGGAGGTAGCTGTTCCACGGGTCACTGGAGAAGACCAGCTGCACAAAGACAAACACGAGAGTTGTTACAGGTTATAAAAGCCTTTAGAAACAGGGGACGGTCTGTTCAGGCCTAGTGCATGGGATTGCTTTTACTTCATTTGCGTCTTTTTTAAAAAATAAACAAATAAATAAATACACTTAAGATATAAATAAGGACTGACACATTAGCATGCGGTTAAATCAATCAACAACAGGGTGGTGTGATGCAGCAGGACATAAAGCCACATGGAAGTTGATTATTTTCATATAACTGCATGCCCTAAAGTATTCTATTCCTCTTACATGACAGTGATTTGGTAGTGGAGTAATGCAGCAAGTGAAGCGTATTGTGAATGAACACCTTTGAGGCTCCACATTTGTTGCAGGGCTGTGTGACTGGCGCAGGCATGGGCACTGATGCACTGGGATCCTTGGTGTACTTGGGGTAAGCAGCAGCGGTGCAGTTACATGTTGTCTGTTTGGTGCTCATGGTGGCAATGATCTTCACCCGCTCGCAGCCTCGGGTAGAGCAGTAACTGTGGCCGTTACGGGGATGCCGTGCCCGAGTGTACAACCACAGCAAACTGAAGAGGAGCGAAAAATCATCTCATCTGTCATGGGTTATTACAGTGTATACGGTATGTATAGTGCTATACTGTGATACACAAACCTGAAAGAGGTACACCAGTAACGTTACAGTGGCCTACGCTTTGAAAAGGTAGAAAGAATGGTGTTTCAACTAAAGGGCAAAGAGCACTCCTCTCCACAACCCTTTTTTTTTTTTTTTTTTTTTTTTTTTTTTTTTTTTAAATGAGAAGATAAGCATGTTGTGATGTTTAGAAAAACCCTAGTAGTGACTTGGATAGTCATCATACCAGTCGTTTTAATACTAGATTATATTGAACATTATTAAATTCAGCAAAAAAAAAAAACTCTCGTTAGGTTATTTATAAAAGGTTAGACGTCACCCGCAGTCTCCTCCAGAGCTCAGCGAATATCACCTTTTAATCAGATAATCCTGTTTAATTAGACAGACAGGATGGATTCTCCTAATTGGATTACTTATGTAATTGAAATTTGAGACACTTCCACAGTTGCCTCAGCACTAGCTCAGAGTTTAATCACAGGGCATGTGGAAAATTGTTTTTTTTTTTATTTTTTGCAAAACGTTGATGTCTAAAAGTCTTCAATGCTACAAAAAAAAATGTATTGAGAACAGGTCTTCCGTAACAATCTGGACTTTTCAAACACGTTGACTCTTCATAGCCGTGCCTGTGACCCTTTACCCCTACGTTATGGCCTATATTTCACATCGAGGCCTGTCTGAGACCCTTACCCAGCGTCCCGGTCGAAAAAGTACTTCCTGTCCTGTCTGTGCTTTTCCAGTTCGGCCAGGGAGGAGACGGGGCCGTAGTCCTCCAATCCATCGAACACGTTGTTCTGGCGGTCATAAATATCCGACATCACCTGGAAGACCGTGTCTGGAGGGTAGCAGAGGCCAAAGAGCGCCCAGTCGCCTCTACAACACCACCACAACAGATTTTTAGTGTTTAGGGCCATCATAAATAAATAATCACTTCTTAATTTGATTTTCAAGGCTGAATTAGACCATCAATAATAATAATAATAATAATAATAATAATAATAATAATACACTTAATTATATATATATTGTTGAAAACACTACACATGATTGGTCTGGCCTTCACAAATGCAACCTGGATCCTGTTCTTTTTTTCTTAATATCCTCATTAATTAGATATAGAACACAATGTTGTATTGGTACCCACACAACATTTAACTAGATTTAAAAATAAATTATTAATAATAATAATAAAAAACATTGCTTTGCCAAGAAAACCAACAGAGTTGCTTTAGGCAAAAAAGTTACGAGTTATTTATTGTCAGTTAGCTGTAAATGTTTGTTTTTTTTCTCCTCAATCAAATCTAAAACGTTCACTTTAGGATGTGCGCTATCTGCATAACTAGCATCTAATGATGAGGAGATGAGTGGGAGAGCAGAATTCCCTCTCCAGATCTAGTCATTTATCGCTTGTATTGAAAAAGACACACTGCTCTGCACGGGTTCGAACACACCTGACCCAAATCATGCAGGTCCTGAACCTCGAAACTGTGCAGGGCAACGGATTACAGAAACCCAGCGTTAGACCACGTTGTGCTGTGAGACGGAGTAAATAAATGGTGCCTCGTAGATTGCGTGACATCACTGAGACTGCTTCGTGTGAAAATCTAGTCACTGAATCCATCTGCAAATTCAGGACAAAAAGGTGGGGATTTCTGAGGATCCGAGTCAGTCAGTGTGTTTCAGTGCTTACGGGTCGAAGTTGGCGAGTAAGAGGACGATTTCTTTCGGTGCACGGCCGTTCCAGTGCAGCGTGTAGCTCTTGCTCAGCATCAGAACGGGCTGGTACTGCTGCGACAGTGCAGTCTGGCTGTTAATGCCCCTCAACACCAAGGGCTTATCAGGATACTCGTCCCTGATGATTGACAGGCTCAGGTTGGGCACGCCTTGCGTCTTTATGTACACCTAGAAAACAAAAATGCCGTGAAATAAGGAGTATTATTTATATTATTTCTGGAAATTTTCTGGAACTTTTCATTTGATCCTCATTTCAAGTTCTTAAGTCGCACTGCACAAAGTGGGCGATAAGGAACAACCGATTCATGTCGTCACATATTGTCCGTCCCTAATACTAGCGCTAAATATTTGGTTACTACAATCTTGAAAGCTGGCAGGATATTAAAACGCACGGGTTTTGTATAACGAATTCTTAGAGCGCAAGTCCAAACAGTGTTTTTGTTTATTTCTTGCATTATTAGACTCCGTGAACGATATTGTATTTGGAACAGTACATAACGTCTGTGACCAAGAGATCTTGTTTTTCTACTCACCTGAGCGTAGCGACCGCTGCACACACACCCGTTCCACTGCGGCACCTTCACACAGTCACGGTGTTGGAGCAGGAAGTTGTCCGCTCTCACCACGTACACGTCGGGGTAGCCGCTCACCGAGCCATCCAGGTCGTGAAAGATCGAGTTTTTGTCCCCGTCCAAATCGTTGTCCTCAAACCACTGACCAGGACGGCCAAAAAACGCCCTAAGGGTCACCTGGATACACGGGGGGTGTTGAAATGGCTCATAAACTCCATAAAGGTTTCTCTGGGTCCTTTAATTGTGTGCGTGACAAATGTGGATTGTCGCACACGTGTAAGGCATAGCTGCATATTAAAAACAAACCAAGTGTATTTTCTGAGCCTTGCTGTCTAACAGATCGCCTGCACTGGGAAAACACACACATCATTTCTGCCGATTTGTAATACACACATTAAACACGGGTTACAGGAAGGTTATGGGAAAGAACACCACCACTAGAAAATGACAGGCGATGCCCTTAGACTGTTGACTTCCGGATTTCATTTCATAACAGTGTTTATTAATCTTTCAGTACTCCTCTGACAGAGGAAACGCCGCACTATAGTCATATTTCTTAGATGATAAAATGCAGACTCGGTGCTTTACCAATGGGATTGGTCAATTTTAGTTCTTGATCTAATTATAACCCAAGTTTTTAACTCTTGGACCAAAATAAATTTAAATAGTTAGTTTTTTATTTTTATTTTTTTACTTTCACACAATTACTGTTTACAAACGTAAAAGTGGTGCCCGATTGAAATGGGGATGATGTGCTAATACTGTGAAACATATAGCTCGCACTGTTGGACACTGAAGGGCCAAAGCCTCCAGATGGCGCTGTGGATTCATATTTGTTGTGAAAGGTTGAAAACACGCCAGACGTTTTGGTGCAATTTAACGACGCACAGAGATTTGCCGCTTTCATTTAATTCATACAAAATGTTTGTTTTTTTTTTTTTTTTTTTTTTTTTTTTTTAGATGTTCCCTTATACAAACCAGGTTGTTAGTGTATAGTGCGTCGTGAACAGTATGACATTTGAGACACAACAGGGTTTTTACACGTTATCTCTGCGAGTGTGTGGGTGTGTAAGAGACTTACGCTGGGCAGGAAGGACAGCGAGGACAGGTTGTTCCTCGGCGTGAGCTGCCAGGCGTTTTTGAGGCTGAAGCCCACAGCAGTGGTGAAACGGTCCGGAGTCGGCGTGTACGACCTGAACGTGCTCCTCATCAGCCGCACCGGTCCGTCGTAGATCTGAAACCCGCGAATGGGGAACGTCCTGTACAAGAGAAACACACCCACCCGTGTGAGGTCATAAAACTCCGCCTTCTAGCTCTGAAATTCTGAAATGAGAGAGGTTGTAGGTTAAACGAACGAGAGAGCTGTCGTCTGATTGGTCAGGACGAGTTGATTTCATTTTCTATAACAGCAGCTCTGACAACAGGGCCAGCTGCACGGTTTATATTAATGCACTCATTCTATTAAGTGGTTGTTTCTATAGTAACATCATTCGTGATAATGATGGGGACTAAATCTAATTTAATGTAAGACTAATAAATCGATTAGGGGATGATTATTCTTTAACAGTAAAATAAAAACAATCCTTTATGTGGTGAAGGAGATGTCTGTTTAACATTTATGGAAGGAGTCTCCAGTGTCGAGGTTTTGTAACACTTAACGGTACAGCTGCAACTTTGTTTTTATCCACAGGAAACTCTTCAGGGACAGAAGAGGAAATCTGTCAATCCACCAACGCGTTCCAAACAGGCAGGAAGTGTCACGTGACGGCTACAACGTGAAAAGCTTGACGCACCAAGAGATTTTTCAAGATTTCGCAGCTATTTCTCTTATTTTGTACAAAAATTTGGATCTGGGCATTAATTGCGAACACCGACGCCCTTACTGCAGCGGAACAGAGGTTCATCTCTTTTTCTCTCATTTAATACAGATGTTGAGAGCTACGCGTCTCACTTGTTTCGGGGCAGTGTCCTCGGATTGCCATCCACCCCTCCAACACCCCAGTATTTATTCTGTCCTCCGTTGGTGCCGCGGTTCCCGCTCTCGCCCACAAATATGGACTCGGACACCTCCTGACTGGAGCCCACGTCCTTAGGGTAACTGCCATCACTGACACACACACACACACACACACACACACACACGGGAAATAAAGAAAGAAAGAAAGAAAGAAAGAAAGAAATATTTCTTAAATGATGTCACCTGCCGCCCCCCTCGTCCACCCGCAGTGACACACGCACGCGCACACACACACAGAGAAAGTACCTTGCAAATGACAGTCCGACACCATTGTCTGCAAATCTGTGGCCAAAAAAATTAAAAAGTTTATTTATACACACACACACACATCACATTGCTCTTTTTTTTTTTTTCATGATGATGATGTCACCAACCCAGAGTTCCTTATGATGATGTCACCGCCACGGATCCAGGCACCGAGGTCGTTGTTCTTAAAAGAGATCAGCGTGTCGATGAGAGCAGCCACGCGTAACCTGGTCGGGTCAGAGTTCTCATGGGGACGAAACCTGAGCCCCACACACACACACACACACACACACACACACACACACGATACAAATTAGTCAGGCCGTAAGCCGAGTTCATGCATACCTGTGATTCACACACACAGAGAGAAGTCAGTGTAACAGGAGGCCTTGAGGATTTTCTGTTTACTTACACACACTTCATAATGAGTGAGTGCAAAGGAAAGTCCATCTACACTGAGGTGTCTTTACAGTCAACACTGCCCACGTCTCTCAGGTGTATACATAAACACGTGCATATTAAAATCGATCAAATACCCCATGGAATTAAGAGTATGATTTTACACTATATGATCTATAAATATAGATCATAATAAACACTCAATGAGATGCAACTGCACGTAGTCTAGTCTAGGGATGTCTAGACTAGGGATGTCACGAGAACCGATACTTCGGTACCAACATTCTTAAAACGTGACGGTACTTGTTATTCTGGAGTAGAGTTGGTACCGTTTTTAATGGAGGTACCGAGGTTGCGATTCTTCCGGAACTGAAGGGGGCAGCAAATACGTGCAAGTGTTTTAGTCAGCCCACAAGTGGTGAAGAACAACAACAACAACTACGAGCACACGGGAAAAACTACAGAAGTTTAGCTCCGCCGCGACTCGTTGAGAGGAAAGGTGGTATGGAATATGTAAGTACTTCGCATTCGAGGCGGATGACAACAAACATATAATTGATGTTATCGTTCATTTCAAACAAAGCGAGGAAACACCTGGAGTTCGGCGACGCTCCTGAAAGACGGTCCTATATTATGTTTGTTTGAGGCAGCTGCATTGTTGCTGTGAAACCAGCTAACGTTACGCTCCATGTGATGTTAGCGATAGCCAGTTATTTGTTAACGACGCTAACACATTGCAATGTTATAAACGGCCTCCTAATGGGCCACCATGCATCTCCATTCAGCCCGGGTCCTGTCAGATACATGTAGTAATCTCTCTCTCTCTCTTTTTGCCAGTATCAGCCAGAGGAGGATGTCCTCCAGGAGAGTTTGTAATTAAATTTTTTTTTTCCATTTTATTTTCATACCACACCGTGGTGTCGACTTTGGAATCGAGTATCGTGTACTTTTGGTGGTATCGGTACCGACTACTAGAATCTACTACGTGACATCCGTAGTGCAGACTGTAGTCATCATTCAGAAACTTTCTCTAGATTATTTTGTGTGCTCTTGGTGATGCTCTTAAAAATCAACTCAGTTTTATCAGTTACTTCTTATAGCATCACTTCTCACTCAGATTCTGTGAAATTTACTTTCCTTCCTCTCGGTTTCCTTCCTGTTTTCCGTCTAACCATAGTATGCTGGATGTTTTTCTTCGTACTGGCTCGGTATTAAAACACCAAAGACACATTTCTGTCTGATCTGATTACTAACTGTTGGGATTAGGACTGCGTCCGCTTCACTGCGGCACGCAGCTATCCACCGCCTTGATCAAAGTGACATGGACGGCGTGATGAAATCGCACTTCACTAGCAAGTTTTTGGACAATCTTTAGATAGACTTGACCGTTTTTACTCCTGTGTTTGTTAAACTGGCTTATTATACAACCGAAAGAGTGAAAAGTCATACATATTTATGGTCTTAAAGTAGAGGTGTATGATTTTTTTTCAAGTTTGTCCACAGCCTGACATGTACCGTGCGCTGATCAGCCATAACTCTAAAATCACTGACAGGTGAAGTGAATAACGTGGATTATCTTGTTACAGTGGCGTGTGTCAAGGGGTGAGATGTTACACGGCACGTGAACAGACAGTTCTCGAAGTTGTCAGCTCTTGTTGATGTGCTGGAAGCAGGAAAAATGGGCGAGCGTATGTATCCGAGTGAGTCCGACAAGGGCCAAATTGTGATGGCTAGACGACTGGGTCAGCTCCGAAACAGCCGGTCTTGTAGGGTGTTCCCGGTATGCAGTGGTTACAACCTATCACAAGTGGTCCAACGAAGGACACAGTGCATCACAGCTTGCTGCGTAGCTGAAGACCGGTCAGAGTGCCCATGCTGACCCCCTGCCCACCACTGAAAGCTCCTACAGTGCTCACGTGACCATCATTCTCTAACGACATTGAGCTCTTTCAGCAGGATAATGCGCCCTGACACACTCTAAAAATTGTTCAGGAACGGTTTGAGGAACATGACAAAGGGTTCAGGGTGTTGACTCGGCCTCCAAATTCCCCAGACCTCAATCCGATCGAGCGTCTGTGGGACGTCCTGGACAAACAAGTCCGATCCACGGAGGCCCCACCTCGCAGCTTACAGGACTTTAAGGATCTGCTGCTAACGTCTTGGTGCCAGAAACCACAGCACGCCTTCAGAGGTCTTGTGGAGTCCAGGTCTCGACGGGTCAGAGCTGTTCTGGTAGCACAAGGGGAGGGAACCTACACAATTATTAGGCAGGTGGTTTTAATGTTATGGCTGATTGGGGTATAGAGTATACAGTATAGTACAATGTATCATATATATATATATATAAAAAAAATTTTACTCTTCACAAGTGTCAACCATTACGTGATGTTCATCTTTACTTTCCATTGGCTGGTTTCTCAACCGGCCAATCAGAGTGTGAAGAGCTTCTAGCTGTTGAGACTTTGCTGTATTTACCCAGTCCTACGAGTTAGGATATACAGACGTTGATCATTTTGTGTATCGGTGTGAAGCGTGATCGGGGTCAGACCTGGCGTTGTTGTCGAGGCAGAGATACTCGCGAGGATCTGCAGCGCTGGCGTTGCTCGTCTTCACTCCTTTGTCGATAAAAAGCCCCGCCTGGAGGACAAACAGCAACCACGTCGCTTATTTTAATATGTGTTTACACGATTAGAAAACTTGACGCACTGTATGATAAAGTTATGAACGCGATCGGCGTGGCAGCAGAGGTAGCAGTGTAACATGATCACAACAGAAGCAGATTAGGCAGCCAGAGGATTTCAGCGCCGTTGCTTTCCCTGCGCGGAGAAACTGAGGTGTAGTGTTAATTGGCACAGAGAGTCCAGAGGGGAGTTGCAGCTGAACACAAAAGGGATGAGAAACACTGAACTAAGGAACTTGATCAAGTTTTTTTTTTTTTTTTTAAAAGAAGAAGAAAAAAAAAAGCGCATTTTAATCTGTATTTTGGAAAAGTCAGCGGTGAGGTAACTGATCTGATCATACACCATGACTAACCGTGACACACCTAGTTGAGAGTTTGGGACTGTTTTAAACTTGTTCACATCTGCAGAAGCATTGCAAAACAGGACACGGCACAAGACATACATCAGGGTCACATGGGGAACAGAAGAAAACGATCAATGGTTTAAAAAAAAAAAAAAAAAAAAAAAACGTCCGAGTGATTTAACGTTCGCAGCTTTCTTTCAGATGTTCACATTACAGGATTTAAATCATAAATATGATTACACTACATTTTGTTTTCAGTAATACGCATAAACTGAAGTGTCTGCCAAATCCACTCGGAGCTCCTCCTCAGTTTATTACCTGTGGACAAAGACGGCTTAGTTACAGCGTTTCCGTTTCCTGAGGTGTTAATGCACACTGGAAACAGAGGACTGTTATAAAGTGTGTGTGAGTGTGTGTGTGTGTGTGTGTGTGCGCACTTGGAGGAACTGCCATCCGGTTCCATTATAAAACAGTGGCGCGTTTCCAGCAAACAAAAGAGATGGCTAGTTTGTGCACCACCACAAATACAATCTCCGATCGATTCGACGGTGGAGGTCGTGACGTTCATCATGGAGTGTCGCAGTAAAGACGGACTGAAATCCGAGCTGCTTTAGTTGGTTCTCGAGCACCGTTTTTTTTTGGTTTGTTTTTTTTTTACCTTGAAGTTGGAATGAACTCTGTTGTTGTAGAAAATCCCCAGCGGAGTGAGTTCAGCTTTGGTCTCAGTTACGAGCCCATGAGAGTCTCCTGTCGAGGAATTGTGAAAGATGTACCAAATTCCTGCGTCCTAGGCAGAGAAAGAACAACAAGTCATACTCTCGCTTGAAGATTTTTTAACTTAGTTAAAAAAAAAAAAAAGAAAAGCCTCCGAATCAGCTTTTACACTAAATATTTTGAGGAGGAGATCACCAAGTACGACAGCCAAACACAGGGAGTAGGAGAAACTGGGACACACACACACACACACACTTCCTACCTCATCGTTTATTATAATCATAATCGTATGGCTCTTTACGCATGTCAACGTTTCCACCAACGTTTTCTCCCTTTCCTTCTCTGTCCCTCTCTTCATCTCTCTCCTGTCCTGAGCGTTCCTACACGGTAATAACTGTGGGATAAACTGATGCCACATGCCTGTGTTTACATAACCTTCTGCTCATAAAGCACCGAGCAACTGGAATTGGAATGCAAAACGAATTTTACTGCCAAATAAAATTTTAATAAACAAGTGGAATGTAGGCAGCAACCTCATAATCTCATATAATACCAGGCAATATTACACCCACAGGACTTTAAATCCTACTGCAACCCGATGAGATTAGCTTTATTAATATAAATATACTGCAGCATAACACATTTTAACTCAGGATAGTATGTTATTATAGTGAGTGAGGCGTGGCCTCTGGACCTCAGTAAAGGAGATGGGTCAGTTTCAGTAAAAGAGGCGTGGCCTGTCAGCTTCAGTAAAGGAGGCGTGACCTGTGTGGCCTGTCAGCTTCAGTAAAGGAGGCGTGACCTGTGTGGCCTGTCAGCTTCAGTAAAGGAGGCGTGACCTGTGTGGCCTGTCAACTTCAGTAAAGGAGGCGTCGCCTGTCAGCTTCAGTAAAGGAGGCGTGACCTGTGTGGCCTGTCAGCTCCAGTAAAGGAGGCGTGACCTGTGTGGCCTGTCAGCTTCAGTAAAGGAGGCGTGACCTGTGTGCCTGTCAGCTTCAGTAAAGGAGGCGTGACCTGTGTGGCCTGTCAGCTTCAGTAAAGGAGGCGTGACCTGTGTGGCCTGTCAGCTTCAGTAAAGGAGGCGTGACCTGTGTGGCCTGTCAGCTTCAGTAAAGGAGGCGTGACCTGTGTGGCCTGTCAGCTTCAGTAAAGGAGGCGTGACCTGTGTGGCCTGTCAGCTTCAGTAAAGGAGGCGTGACCTGTGTGCCCATCAACTTCAGTAAAGGAGGCGTGACCTGTGTGCCTGTCAGCTTCAGTAAAGGAGGTGTGACCTGTGTGCCTGTCAGCTTCAGTAAAGGAGGCGTGACCTGTGTGCCTGTCAGCTTCAGTAAAGGAGGCGTCGCCTGTCAGCTTCAGTAAAGGAGGCGTGACCTGTGTGGCCTGTCAGCTTCAGTAAAGGAGGCGTGACCTGTGTGGCCTGTCAGCTTCAGTAAAGGAGGCGTGACCTGTGTGGCCTGTCAGCTTCAGTAAAGGAGGCGTGACCTGTGTGGCCTGTCAGCTTCAGTAAAGGAGGCGTGACCTGTGTGGCCTGTCAGCTTCAGTAAAGGAGGCGTGGCCTCAATGTTATCGCTTATTCTTTTGGTTATAACTCAAGTTTGCAGAACACTGAATCAGAATGGAAAGTCAGTCTTCATCACAATCCGACTTCCTGTCTGTTCATTTTAAATAATAAACTTACAGTTCATTCTCTTCAGCGATCATTAATAGACGGGTTTAATTCACCTGTGAGCCGGCGGCTGCGTTGTTGATCAGATTGTTGTTTGGGTTGGCGATCCAAAACGTCGACACGGCCCTAGAATGCAAACACACACACACACACACACACACAGCATTAACACAAAGTCACATGTAGACAGCGCGCATCCTTCACTGTTTCAATACACTGTGTTTATGAATGAATCATATGAGTATGGACTGTTCAATTCACAACGGAGATCGTATCAATTCAATTCCACACGGGCCCAAATTCTTCTGCCGCGATCCCCCCCAAGAGTGTATCACCTATGTGTGCTTTCACATTTCAGGATGTCTTGATGAATTCAGTACAAGTACGTGTACTGTAGTATATATTTTAAGATCTCAGTAAATCTCCAATCAGATGAGCCTCATCACACACACACACACACACACACACACACACACATCACCCAGCTGTGTGTTTTAATGCATATTATAGCACGCTCCAGGATGAATATTTTACCTTAAAAGCCCAGATGGGGGTGGGATTATTCTACATAATGTTTCTACTGCCTGTAAAACCAAACCAACGGCCTTCAGCGCGTGTTTTGAAACTAATATCATTAGTATTATTGTTATTTTTCTGTACACTGTTGCTGAATCCTTTGCTATCTGTTCTTATATTAATTCCTTTGTTATGCCTGGAAAATGTCGGTCTGTACGTCCACGTGTTTATGAGCAGCATGAGTTTGTCCAATTAAACAAGGCTTATAATAGTGCTCTTTTCCACTAGATTTCCAGTGTTCTGTTAGCACCATGGTAATGGTAGTGTTAATGTATCACACAGGACTGAATATCAATGCAATCACTGTGGAATACTCGCATACATGGGCATATTACAATAAAGCTAAGAAGAGACAGATACTGTGAGGGAGGGTGAGAAGG